>NC_054545.1:40753638-41053638 GCF_017654505.1 Polyodon spathula
ACACAGGAAGTGAAAGCTGTGTTGCTGAATGAAAGATTGCCCTGTGGAAAAATTGAAAAGGGATATATTGCTACAATTAGATACGGAACACCTCCAAGGCATTAGTGCTATTTGTAGTAGTGATTGCAATAATAATAATAATAATAATAATAATAATAATAATAATAATAATAGGCCTAATCTACCCGCTTCCAAATCAAACCAAACCACGCCCCAGTCTTGACTGCTCATGAATATGCATGATAGTGGAAATTTCTGACAGCACTTCGGTGCTAAGGAGCTCCTGTCAGGCCAGGTAAAAACATCGATCGTAGAAATAATAACACGTATGTATTAAGGAGGAGTGTCTCTAAATAAATGCAGGTGAAACATGTTTAAAAATGCAATCACTTTAAAAAGAGAAGGCTTGGAATAAGAAAGGAGGCAGGTTTGACATTATATAGATATAGGAAAAGTCGCTACCGGAACTCTTTGGATTCCCATGATGCACCGCTTAGGCACGAATGGAACTTCCAATGTTAAATCAGCAGAGTTGACCGTCTTGTTTATGTAGATCATCTTTGGTTGTGTACACACAAGTAACCAGATACAAGCCGTGTGCCAGACTCTTAAAGTGCACTCGTCCCCTTTATGTCTACCCCATTAAAAGCTATAACCAGATATACATTGCAACCCAGCCTGTTAATCTAACTCGTCAAGTTTTTATTTATTTTTACAGTCAGCTTGAGACACAAATGATGATATCTGCCATGGAGAAGTGTGTTTTTATATCTGGAGGTGTCTGCACCATAATACACGACAGTAACCTGGTCTCACTCACTCAGAGTGCATGTATACAGCAAGGGAGGACTGTTTTTTACACTTTACAGACTCACCTTAATAAATAAATTAAAGACAGCATCACCCCTAGCAGTCTCACTGACCATTACTGCCTAATACTCACAACATTGCTTCCCTCAGAGCCACACCCTCTTACTGGCATTTCAATATCAAATTATTACAAGACACAAAATTTTATGAACAATTCCATCAGTTCTGGTTTATTTGGAAAACAGAGAACAAACTTCAGGCAGTGGTGGGACAGTGGCAAAATACAAATTAAAATATTTTGTCAGCAGTACACACTTAGACCAACAGGACACTGACCAGCTGCTCCAGGGTCTACCCAGCCTCAGTGAGGAGGAACAGCACCACCTGGACGAGCCGTTGACCTACCAGGAGCTGACTGCTGCTGTCAGATGGCTCTCCAGTGGCAATACTCCAGGGATCGATTGACTGCCTGCTGAATTTCTCAAATAAGTGTTGAATGTAATTGGGGGGACTTGCTCCAGGGAGGCCTTGAGGGAGGAGCTGTCCAGGGGCACAGTGTAGAGGCAGACCCCATCTTCCCAAAGCTGTTAGTGTCTCCAGCAGTAGGTGAGGAAGGAGAAGGGGATAAAGGAAATGGGGGAACGCTACTGCAAATTAATGCAGTTAAAAAGACCACCCTTTGCACAGCAGAGAGCAAAAAACTGCATCATCTATGTGTGAAAACACTTCAGCTAGCTGCAGGGGCTGGTAGACTCCAGGTGGAGGGCTCCCATGTCGGTAGAAAAGGGTGCTGTACAACCTGCCCCTCTCCAAGAGAGCAGGGGACCTGCAGTTGAGGATCCTGCACTGTATTGTGTTCACAGGCATCAGTGCAGAGTGCTGTTTCTACTCTGCAGAGGAGACACGTGCTTATTGTGAATGTGAAAGGCTGGGGCCACTCTTCTGTCTCCTACAGGCTCTCTTACAAGGCTTGGGCGTGGTTTTAGTAAAGAATTATTTATTTTTGGGGTCCCCTATAGTTTTAAGATGAAAAACAGATGTTTTAATTATTTTTATAATGGGTCAAACTGGCAATTTTAAAGACTTGTAAGAATAACGTTTCTGGAGCAGTCGTGGTGCAGTTCAGGGTGCTGGTGGTCAGCCAGATCAGAGTGAATTTTGAGGTGGAGGAGTCTTGTGGACTCTATCCTGGCCCCCTGCAGCTGCGGTGGATCTGAGTAATAAACTATCTCAACGACGTTGATCTGTTCCCAGTTGCGAGAGGGAGCAGTTGCCCACTCGGCAGTTGTGACAGAGCATCGGATGAGGCTGAGCCTCACCATCAAGGATGCAAAGACTAGGCTTACACCGGTACAGTGCACAACGTCCTTGGGGCTCTGGCTGGACTCCAGTATGATGTGTGCATACCTGCACCTGCACACCCGCATACCTAGTCTTCTCTGGATTGAACTGTCGAGTCTGTTATAAACTGTTCTTTAAAAATACTCCAATTGCACATTTTGTATAGTATATTTTAAGAATACAGACAATGTGTAAACGGGCCCAATTACTGCCTGTGTTTTTTCATGATGCAATTTGGGACATAGAATGGTCAAAGTTGACACAAGTTTGCCCCCGCCCCACTCTAGAATTTTTCTGAAATGACGCCCCTGCAATTAACCAAAATGTAACTCTGGCAGTGTAAAAAGTGCTAATAGTGTAAAAAGTGTTAAAAGTGTATGCGATTGTTATTGTCTTGTAAGAGTTCAGTAGTGCAATTTGTGAGGTCTGCAACAGGCTGCTGCTAAGCTTGAAGAGTGATCAGGAGCTCTGGAAAGAAACGAGGTACTCTACTGCAGCAGTGCAACACTGGAGCTCACAGGCTTTGTTACTTCAATCAAAATGTAAGGAAAAGTTGATCAACTTAACTCAAGTTATCAAGAATCTAGTCCCTATGTTTATACAGTAGCTCAAAACCATTGTATTAGTCTGCTTGCTCTCTGTTGAAGTCTCTCCAAGACCAGACTGTCCTTTTTATTTAACACAGGTCTCCAATCCTGGTCCCAGAGGGCCAGTGTCCCTCCTGATTTTTGTTCCAACTTTATCCTAAATTACTTATTAGAAGCTTAATTGTTCCAATTAAGTAATTTAGGGTACAATTGGAACAAAAACCAGGAGGGACCCCGGTCCTCCAGGACCAGGATTAGAGAACCCTGCTTTTTAAGGTCATCATGAGATCCATTATACACATGTTCAAATTAGTCAGTCTTTGGAAAACTTTGAGATTACAGATATTACAATTCCCTTATGCCCACGGTAATTGTTCTTAGAGAAAGATTTGTTTGATCTGTAAAAATTTCCATTGTAAATTAATTTAATTGTCCTTTGTAGACAAAAAAAAAACATGTTGTTCTAACAATAAAACCCAGCATTTTAGTTCTGGAGAGATATAGCCTTCTATCTAATTTGTATAATGCACAAGTGAGACAGCACTTAGAATGCTGTGTTCAATTCTGATCTCCACAATACCAAAAAGACATTGTGGCCTTGAACAAACAGAAACCAGACTTAACCAAGCAAGGGTTATGAACAGTGACGACAGCAAGGGGAACTGGGGGGCCTGGAGCCTCCTCAAAATTTACCTTATCCCCCCCACACAAAATAATTAAGATTTTCTCTTCTCTTCTACCACTGTTTTTAAGTAATCGAAGCCATACAAAGTTACACACTGTCTCACGTTATCCTAAGCAAGCACCGAGAGGGACAGCTTTTCACTTATATATTGAGTCACCTGTACCTTACCTTAGAACGAAGATCCCGGTATTGCTATTTTTACCACTGCTACTAAATTATCTTCTGGAAAGATTTATATTCTTGAGCTTATAACTTTAACAAGCACTTTTTACTCAATTAGTATACAAAATTAATCACGATATAGTGCTGTATCAAATTATTTTTGGTGTTTAACTATATCGTGCAGACTCTCATATCTCTTCAGTTTCAATAATTAAAGTTTATCAATGTTCCCAAAACTCAATGTTTGAATTAACATTTTAAAACTAATAGTATCTCCGCCTGTTTGTCATTTCTTCATAACATTACTGTGATCTCAGGCTGTATATAAATTGACAGTCGAGGTCTTTAAATTATGAGTCACACAGACATGTTTGCTTCTCATTGGCCAGTTTCCTTAGTTATACCATTGTTGGTGCCAAATCTTTTTTTTTTTTTTTGCCAATACACAATTGATAACATTGCTGTCATGGAAAATACTTCTAATTTTGGTTAAAAGAAAAAAAAAAGTAATTTTAATGCAGTATTTCTACCGATATATTAATGCAATATAAAACTACATCAAATATTGAAGCAGGATATATATTTATAGTCTATTGGTTATGTAAAGTTTAACGTGAACAACAACAACAATTCTGCTACCACTACTACGACTACTAGCCTACTACAAATAATAATAATAATAATAATAATAATAATAAATAATAATAATAATAATAATAATAGTTTGTTATCTGAATGTTGGGTAAAAATAAATGTTTGTTTTGCAAATGAGCATGTACAGCATTTACACTGATAAAGAATGTATTGATAAATAATAGTTTCAAGTCGTCTATAGTGTTACAAGATGATAAATATACGGAGGGACTACATTTCATGAGGGAGCCAATTTGCTTGTGTTGCGTAATACCAGTTCCCGTTTACATGCAATATGTGCCTGTGTATGCTTAAGAAAATATATCATGACAATTTCACTTTCGTGTTCTCCTTTTCGTGGGTAAAATACATACAGCACATGTATAAATGCCTGCCGTTCACACTAGTCCACTTATCTGACACGGAAAATTATTCAAATGTATTTTATGAGTGCCTGCACAAAGTGGGGTGTGGCCCCCACCATAAAGGTTATGACATCACTAATTGACTGAAGCTTAAATTTAAAAACGTTGTTTTACTTGATAAGTGAACCTCTTCATCGCAGAACATTTGTATTACAGAATTTAACACGAGCTTTTTAGAGTGGCAATATCAATTTAATGTATGTAAATAAATAAATAAATACATTTTAAAAAGCATTGTAAATACATGGCCGCTTTAGGCTGACTCCCGTTCGCTACAAACAGAATCCGCTCGCCTCTATTTACTTCTCACTCTCGCGTTCGACACAAGTGGTATTAGAGCCACACTATATAGCTGTCACCTTCAGGGGTTCAGCAAACAGTACCACTTAATCACTGCACGCTTGTTTCCTGTGCCTTGGCGGTGCAAGTCTTTGGACTTTGTCAGTGGTTTGCGTTTGTGTATTTTACGTTCAGTGTTTCACTTTAAAATAAATAAATAAATAATAAAAAAAAAAAACAATGTCCGGAGAAGAAGCAGATGCACAGCAACAGAAGACTGAAGAACAAAAGCAAGACACCAAACCAGATGAAGACGAGCAAAACGAGCAGCAGCCGCCGCCTGCACAAGAAGTTGAGAAGCCCCACGATGAAGCTTCATACAAGTCCTTGGTGCTCTCGGGCTACGGGGGCTACGATAAGGTGAAGCTGCAGGTGAAAAAGGGGGAGCTTGTCCCGAAAGCCGGGGAAGTGCTGGTTCGGGTGAAAGCTTGTGGTTTGAATTTTGCAGATCTGATGGGCAGACAGGGTCTCTACGACAGGCTTCCATCCCCGCCCGTCACCCCGGGAATGGAGTGCTCGGGGATTGTAGAGGCTTTGGGCGAAGGTGTGACCGACAGAAAGGTAAGATTTAATTTCACTAATGCAATGCAGCGTAAAGATTTGAAAAACACACTATGCTGTTTATTCCTCTGTTGTCTAGAATAACGGAACAAATCGAGGACTTTGCTGTTTTGTCGCGACAGGAAAACTATAGTAGCTTGATTATATGCGTTCTACTAGTTTGTTGTAATTATCGTTAATAATGTGGCGATTCGCCAAGTCTGCAATGCCACACATACATGCTGTATACATAAATTAAAACTGACAGTCGATGTTGTGACTGAGTGTGCATACCGTGTAGACTGCTGTTGCCTATTTAAAATGTAATCTTTCCTTAATGAATGTTTATTAATTGGAGCGAAGACCACTACTTTTTATTTAAATTCACAAAATGTTTTAATTGGCGCATCAATGCATTAATGGCAATAGTTAAACTGTCATTGTCGAGGAGTGTCCATTTAGCTAAGAATTTTTCGAACCAAATGCCGTGCATGTAAACTGCAGAATGTGTAATACAACTATTCAATAAGTAGCCACCGCCCGTTGTCTCTGACGAAGATAAACAATGTACGTGGGTCTGCGCATGTCTGATTGACTGACGGATGGACTCGTTTTGAGTCTTTTTAGTCAATTGAAGGTGAGATTAATGCAATCTACAACTGATCGGTAAAAAATATATTCTATCTGTAAACATACTTTTGTAATGGAGCATTATGTTGTATTGTCGTTAAAATGAGTAATATGCAATGCACGTATAATTTTAAATAAAAACAAATGTTACCAGCAGCATCTGTAAATCTTTTAATGATGGACTTTTGGGGGGGGGGGGACTTGTCGGCCACGGAAAAAATCACAAAAGAGAAAAACCTTAATTACAAAGTTGTTTAACGAGAGAAATCGTGAATGAACAGTTTGGGCGGTTCAATATGTGAACCGCACAGGACTGTCCCCATACAGTACGTGAAATGGGGCACGATTTGTTAATTGCAGATTTTAATTTATTTTTAATTTTGTTGTCTAAACACACCCATACCTGTTGTTCAAGCTCCGGTATTAACACGGATGCAACAATGGTAGGTAATGCCGTTACATATCGGTCCTAACGTCCTACATTGATACTTCCCCATCACAGGGCGGGTTTGCACATATGTACAATGGATGCAAATCACAGTATGCTCGGTTCACAGTTCTGAATGCTTACGTGTCAAGTGTTTTGGTAGAAGCATCTTTTTATAAGAACATTATACAATTTTAGTCTTTAAAGATCACAGGCCGTTTTACAAGTAGTTTGTGTGATCTGTATCAAAACATGAATGATTAAGCAAAATTACCTGGTATTTGGTACGGTGGGGCTAATCTCTACTTTTAACCCATTTGTAGAAATAATTACACTCTTAACAACATACACAAAGCAAAATACTGGTCTTAAGAAACATTATTTTGGATTAATATATCAGGAAAATACATCAGCCATAGAGGCAGGGTTTTTATTTGCCGTCCCGACTACTTTTTGACTCTCTTGGATTGACTCGGCACCTAAGGACAGTCATTTCCTTTGTAACAGAACACTGTTTGTTCTCAAGTTAAATAAGTTTTGTGGTCTTAATCACAAACTCCCCTTGTAATGCAGCTTAATTGGCAGGCTCTACTTGGTCCTTCAGGTCATGATTGAGATGCATTCATTGTTGAACAGTGTTAGATTTATTCTATTTGTATGTCTTTTTCAACTTGTCGGTCGCTATCTTCTTTGCTTTAGGAATTGGAATGCTGTGTGAATGTACCTGAAGTTTTATAGATAAGCTTCAAGTTCAAGTTTATGGACGTTGTTTTTCCCTTTTGATAGAAGCCGTGCTCTGGGCTATAGTCTCTACTTTCACTTCAAGTCAGGAAAAAATCTGCCAATTTGGGATGTTATAGTAATAAAATAATTACATGGATCATCATATTGAGGAGTTTGGTGATAAAACGATTGATCAGGAAAGGATTTATCAATGTTCACGACTGAAGAGATGTGGAAATACAGCAAACAAGGGGTGGGGCACAGTACAGAGTCCATGTGATATACAGTGCCTTTTAAACCTGTTTTACTCTGTGTGGGACGGGGGGCGGGGGATTTTAAACAGCGCGTATAAAATAAACCGCGCTTCTGAAAATAAACTGGACTTGACGCGCCTGACAGGCACTGAATAAATGGGCCGTTAAATTTTTTAAGGGGCTTTCACCCGGACACGGCGCGGCACAGCAGTTTTTTTTCAATGAAGGCGGTCAAGTGCAGAGGGAAGCGGCGCTGCGGATAAAATATTTTCAACTTTCGCCATGATGTAATTTTCCAGGAGCCAATCGGGAAAGGAGGAGGCTCCTGCGAGGAATATATAAAAGGAAGGAAGCTTGTGGTTCTGATTTCAGATTTTCCGGAGTTGTATGTTGTAATGTCAAGTAGGTTTTGAAATCTGCCTTCATCAAACCGGAACGCCTGTATCAGCCAGTTTATGTTCGCTATATCTCTTTCTTTTCTGGATGTCATGGACCCACAGTGATCTTATTTTATTTATTTATTTAAGTTTGATATGATGTGATGGCAGTAGTTGCATTTTTTCGCAATCTGTGTACGGTAATGCTCAATAATATAAATGCATAATGATGCCTTTAACTCTCACTGTCTTTATCTATACCCAGCAAACCAGACCAAAACTCACAAATATTTAAATTTTTAAAAGCAAGAAGTTTATTTTCTTAAACACAATTGCCGATTTTTTTTTTTTTTTTTGGGGGGGGGGGGGGGGGGGGGGGGTTTAAAAGATTAGATTTAATAAAAATTTATTTTATAAAAAATATATTTTATGAGAGAGAGGGGGCTTATAAATGTTTCGCTCCAAAGCGAGGAGTTTTCGCTCCTCATTTTTTTTTTTTTTTTTTTTTTTTACTAAGCTTTGTGTCTTCTGTATAAAGAGTTTCCTTCCCGCTGGGATTTACTGTTTTCTGCTTGTATATGAAGCCGTGACGTAACAGATCGCCCACTGGATTTCTCCTGCTGCGTTCGTTGTCTTGTGATACATGGGATATTTTTAAATAGTGAAAAAACAAACAAAAGATACATTTTATAATGTAATATAAAAAAGTAATCATGAAAAAAAGAATCCAAAAATGAGTAGCCAGAATTTAAACTTGGTAAATAATTCACTTCACGCCAGTATTCAGGATATCGTGCGTTGCCTGTTTCCTCCTTGCCTGCATGTCACACCTGACCACCTCTTTCTTTCAGCTTGGTGATAAGGTGATAGTAATGAACAGGGCAGGCATGTGGCAGGAAGTGGTTACCGTGCAAACCAGCCACACCTTCCTGATGCCCGAAGGCATGACCTTTGAAGAGGCAGCCGCTATTCCAGTGAACTATGTCACAGCTTACATGATGATCTTCGACTTTGGAAACCTAAGGCCCAACCAAAGCATACTTATCCACATGGCAGCAGGTAAGGATATATTATATCAAGTGGATCAGCCAAAACTTTACAATTACAAGTTTTGATAACCCTAGCAGTGAAGAAACTTTTGCACACAGAACTACCAAATGACATTTACACATTACATAATTATCGTGTTGCATTGTGGTCAATGTCAAGGTACACCCCACAAACAGAAGTTAAGTAAGGTCAAATTACATGAAACCGAGTGAATTTGTGTATACTTCCTTATACTGTTATACTCTATTTAAGTTTGCAAAGGTTTCTTTGGTATCCAGGGGTTCAAACAACCTTCTAAACACTCAAAACTTCTGTCACAGATTGACACAATGTCAAACTAGTTTTATCTAGTGTTGCAGGACTTTGTAAAAGAAACCAACCTATATAACCATCTAGCCCTAGAATAATCCTGGATGTGCCTTCTCTTTTGTAGTGTGTTGACCAGAGTTAAATGCAGTGTAAAGACTGCCACACACCAGATGCAGTGCGATTTATTTTTTTAATTGGGTGACAAGATACTTTCGCAATGACATGACCGTATACAACAGAGGCAATGCAACAAATTGGGGAAAACTGCCAGATCAATAAATTGATGTAAAAATTGCTATGGTCAAAACTATGATCTACTGACAGAGGGTTAATTGAGTTCAAGCGTAGGCAAAGAGGGACAGATTAAGTAAATGAGTGAATGTGGTTTACGTCAGGACTTGCTTTCCTATTGTAATGAATTTTTCATGAATACCCCCACTAATATACTACAATGTCAGTAGAACAACAATGCATTGTTTCATCTGTAGTGGTTGTCTTCCTATTTTTTTTTTTTTCTCACAAGCACATCTGTATCCTGAATTCACATTCCATCCCTCAGCAGTCAATGCTTAAAAGAAAAGTCACAGTTGTAATGCATTTGCTTTTTGGTGGATTTCTTCTGATCTTCCTCTAACCTTTCCTGAAATGCTTCCACTTGCTTTGCTTAAAGGTAATATTAAAGTACACACAAGTACATTTGTTTGTAAACCTTGTTAGGGCAGTGCTGGTTTAAGTGCATCAGAATAGGAACCATATTGAATGTCTGCATCTGTGTATACTGCATCGATGCAAAACATGTGGCAATAGGGTTTCCTAGTTTTGTTTAGTATGACTACAAACTAATCTTTTCCTGCGCTGACTGTGGTGTAAGATAAGGAGCTGTGATTGCTGCAATGTTAATCGGATCAAAGGTGACCTAGGTGTGCTGTATTGGATTGTCTAGTGCTACTATACAGTAGTGAATCTGGACCAGAAAAAACATTGTGACATTATATACTCTGTATAGGACCACATTTACTATATTTGAATTGCCATCGCCCTTGAATAAATCCAGTTTATTATTAAAAATATAATAATAATGAATAGTTTTACTGTTTGGGTTTTAGTTTCTCAAGTAAAAATACATGAAAACCTTTTTATTAAAGGTTTTTAAATACACAAACATATTAAACTCTTACTGTCTAGGAATTAACTTTAAAGGCCTAATTTTAATTTTAATGTATTAAGCACTTGTAGTTATCTTATCAAGTAATTTAAAGTGAATACACTTCGGTTTTGTGTGTTACCCCTGTCTAAGTATCTGTCTGGAACTTCTTTACTTATAAACAGAAAACAAACTCTTTGTTTTGGTTGTTTGTTTCTTAGCAGATGCCCTAATTTGATTTCGGCAAGATAAGCACCAACTAAGATGTAGCTTTGCAGTAAACTAATGTGATCCATCTGCATCTCCATCCATTTGTGGTGTTTTCCATCTGATGTAGGTATCCTTCTGTCTGGTGTTGATTGCTGAAGTGTAATGCTGGCTCCAGGGATCGGGTCATTTTGTCTCCCCAGCGCATCAGCACACACAACGGCTGAAATGCTGGCTGCAGGGATCAACCCAGTGCGGTCTGTCCAGCACATGACAACTGTCTGGATTGAGCGAAGTAGGGTACATCTCTGGGGTCTTCAAGTGGGCAACTTCCATCCTCTGTTTTGTTGACTAGCCCACAACACCTCAGGAGGGCTCAACAGTGATTCTGGTGTCCCAACATCACCACCCCCCCTCCATCTCCCACTCAGCTCAGCCCAGCTTACGTACCTGTACACCAGCATTGCTTTCTTTTTATTGTGCTTGAGATTCCTATCCAGAATCTTTCAGTCTCAACCACAGCCAGTTGCTGCTCCCTTCTGTTGCTTCAGATAAGTTCTTCACTGTGCGACGCAACTCTTGGCCGCTGAATCTGACGTCTCTGAGAAACTGGGTTGTAGAGTGTGCCACAAATCCTCGACAACCCACCTCCACTGGGTAAACTTGGACCTTTCATCCTCGCTGTTCTGCTTCAGCAGCTAGTTAAATGTCTAAAATCAACAGTTGCACAAAGTCACAAAACTTGGTATGGTGGTAGAGGCCTATGGGAAGTTGTGTCGGAGCAAAGACGAAGGTCGTTGCATGGTGTGGCAGCCATATTGGATTTTTCAAGAATTTTGGTCAATTTTCAAAAGTCATTCAGATATCTGAAACTTGGTGCACATACTCCCCTCATGGCCTACGTTCAAATTTGTTCGAGGGGGGGAAATTTTTTTTTTAAATGTTGCGTAGTTTGATGGCCATATTGAATTTGTCGTATTCAAATGCAGTCTTCTCAAACAGTTATGCCAATTCATACAAAGTTTTGCATACATCACCTTGGCAAGGTTGTCTATCAAGTTTAATGCAAGTCGCTACATTAAAAAAATAAATAAATAAATAAAAATGGCTGTCGCATCACATTTCAGCTATGGTCAAATTGTACATTGCCTTGCTAAAACTCAAACGCAGTACTTGTTTAGCTCTCCTCTTGAGAGTTTAGACCGTATCATAATTATTGTAAAATGCACAAATGAACCAATATATGCTCTATTCCAAAATTGCCATGACCTTTGACCTCTCCTTAATCTCAAATGCAAAAATAGCTTAAAACTCAGGGTGTCTAGGGTAATGGTTACTATGGAACACAGATAGGAACAAGAATGCTTTGGAAGCCGTCCAAGTTGCTTGCAACTTCTAGTTTATTATTTTTCCATCAACTTCAAACTGCTCGTGTTTGCATGGGGTGTAACCAATCAACATGAAACTTGGTAGGTATCGTCCTGTGTAGCTGAGTTTGGATGCAAAAAAACAGTTGCACTCCCATGTCAAACAAGATGGCCAACGGACGCATTTTCTTAAACCTTTCAAAATCTTCTTGGGAAGCGGTGAACCGATTTTTGTTCTGAAACTTTGCATACATCTTCAGCAACTACACCCGTTTCAAGTTTGCGAAGAAGAAGTTGCAGTGATAGACACACAAGAAAAGGCCGTACAAATTTTTTTAAAGAGGTGGAACTCGAGGCAGTGCGGATGATGTCATTCCGACCGTCGGACACCGCTGACCGAGACCAACAATCGCGTCGCAGTCGGAAATATAAACCAACCCTAAGCAGGGAAGCGGTAAGCTTGCCTCAGCCAGGATTGATTAACGTCCAGGTAGGTGGGGACATGAAAGCCCACATCAACGTGGATGGAGCTGACAGCTGAGTCAAACTTCTGTGCAAGACTGTACCTGCAAATTGTATGGTAGGCTACAATGGGATCCCAAACTGGTGTGCGACACTGGAGCAATGGCATTCTGTCTTTTTTTTTTTTTTTTTTTTATTCTAACAATCGCACTCGGAAGGCACTGGCAGCAGCTGTAACTAGAAAAATAATGTAGCAAGGGAGTATTAGCGGACTGTCAATCAAAGCAGAAATTCACAAATCAGAGCTAACAGATTGCCTACCTGTAGGCAGGATGTAGAGCGAAAGCTCTGACAATAGGGCAGTTAAGGTCATGTGATCGCACTGCTGGCAGATGTAAAAAGTGTGTTCAGCATTAGTAAAATTTACAATAAGCTACCACACATTTTGCAAAGTGTAAAGAAAAAAAGGCAGCTGCAGAAGTCTATGTGCATTTGTACCACGGGCTCAGTTCTGAGGTGCTGGAATGGGTTTTTTCTTTTGTAGAAAGGTTTTCATACTAATTTTTGTACTTGACAACATTCATTTAAAAATTCAGTTGATGCCTATGGTGAATACGTTTTTGTGTATTGATGTATGTTTCAGTATTAACTAAATCAAGTTATTAATCAAACTGATACATCTTGTTACATACTGGTAATTTAGTAACATTTGGATATACTGCTATTTTATTGCTACTGGCTAGTTCAGTCATGTTCTAGCATTATTTTTTGTTGGAAAGTAATAGTAATAATGTTTGATTTCAGATTTTGCTGCAGGTGGTATTTTCATAAGTTTTCTTTTGGTTAAGCACTCATTTTTTATTTTTGGGGGGATATTGAGAGAACTGAAAGTGATTTTGCAAGTTGTATTTGGGTTGTACAGAGGCGTGGCGAAAAGAAACTTATGCAAGGCTCTTGTTTCCTTCTGTGTGGTGCGCATTCATTTTTTTTTTTTTTTTTTTTTGCTTGACAGTTAAGCATTAGACGTAACGGCTGGACGTTTTTAGTTAGTATTGAGAAATTAGGTTTTAAGTTATGTTTTTGTGCACATTGTAATGGTTTTACTCAAGTGATTCTTGTTCAGATATTTGGAAGGGAATAACACACGGTTTCTCATTTTGACTAAGAAAAAAATAACTGCGTTTCTAAAATTATTATACAAAGGTACCTAATTTTTAAAGGTTTGATTTTAAACAAAAAAAAAAAAAAATTAGCAATTTTATTTACTAAAATTAATGTTTGAAAATTATTTTCACTCTGTGCATATTCTATGTGATGTCCATATTTCACAATATTTATTCAAATGAATAAAGGTCAGTTTTAGATTTTAGGTTTATTTACAATGTTACAGGTTTAAACATACAAGATTGTTTTTAATTTGACATTTTCCCAAAGAGTGCTGATCGTGGGCCGGTGTGCCTAATGCAGCTGAACAGATGGGCCTCGGGTAAAGTTTGGGAACCCCTGTGCTACAATATTAATTTGGCCATTTCGGGAACAGAAATACCAAAGTTCGTTGAGGCGAAACACAAATATTGCAGTCTCTAATTATGGACCCCGACAACTGCGTTAATGTGGTATCAGTGTCTCTCTCTATGTATGATGGAAGGGTTTTACAGGTTATGTCTCTGTTCATGACACTGTCTGATATATTTAGCTGCTGTGAGTGCAGTGTCGCTGTTCTCACCCAGAATAATTACCATCTTACCCTCTACCTTCTTTGTCCTGAAGTTAGAGATCTTTTGGGAGATCTTTTTGTAAAAAACTGGTCTCATCATATTTTGAGCAGTAGAGAAGGAAATGTTCCTCGTTTTCAGTCTCTCTCTCTCTCTCTCTCATATTGAAAACTTGACACAGACTGATAAAGGATGTATCATTCTGAGTGTAAAAGGGAATTTTAACTCTTATGCACGTTAAAATGTTGTTAACATGACAGTGTGTGATGCAATAATAACAGCTGTGATGAAATGGCAGAAAGCCTTTATAGAAGGCAAAACTTATTATGATTCACATTTGGAGGATGCCATAATGGTAATTTGGTTTATTTATGTATTAATTTAACATTGCGTAAGTTTGGCTTGGTATGTAATTATTCACAAACCACCATTTGCAACATCCTAAGAACGTTAAAGATCCAGTAGAGTGCTCCCTCGCTATAGTGCGGGTCTCGTGTGACACACACTGAGCTTTATAATCGAAGAGCATTATAAACGGGGGGGACGGGGTGGGTGACACCGCGGGACATAACACATCTGACTAAAATACATCTATATGCTCTAATGCACATAGTGAAGCAGTTTTACTTTCTGTGATTTAACCATGCCCAAAGCACAATGTAAGAAATGCTGTATTTATCGGGCAAAAGGAAGAGGGAATGGGCTCACCCCAGGTTCGGCTTCTGGAGTGGGACTGAAGTGTCTCGTCTCCTGGAGAGAACTGCAGCTCCTCTCCCAGCAAAAAAGTAAATACATTCGGAAAGATAACCACGTAATAGGCCTAATATTTATTTAGTTAAAACTAATGCTGAATAAGATGTCTGTCAAAGTGGAAGCACAGCTTTTCTTCTGTTAAGATACTGTATGAAAAAGGGAGAGACAAAAACGGAAGTTAGACTGAAGTTGTTTACAGTTTGAACGACACCGATACTGTGTTTACTGTAGAAATATTGTCTGAATCGCTAGTATGGGGAATTTGGGGACATGCTGTAAGAACTTTATCTGAGGCTCGTTATAAACGAGAGCCTTGTAGCGAGGCAGCACTGTGTTTGGAAGTAGAGCTACAAATACGGTACTTTAAAATAAATAAACACATTTGCTGGTTTTCTTGTTGCTGCATCTTGTAAAGCGCTGTGTGATGGTGGTACACTATGAAAGGCACTATATAAAATAAATGGAAGTGTTTTATTTTTTATTTTTGGGATTTAAACAAAATCGGCAATGCTAGCCAGGGTGTTCTTGCATGCACGAGGGAGAGGATGTGTGTATGTGTTTGTGGCTGGCAGCCATCTTGGTTCTGTTGTGGATGAACAGCTAGGGGCCAAGATGGCCACCTTTTTGTACAACCACCTAGTTTTAAATAGGTTTATGCACTTATTTAATATATGTAGATTCCTCCAATATATAATCTAACTCCTTTTTTTTTTTTTTTTTTTTTCAAAACTGTAGCCCTATGAAACCATTTGTGGGGATTTAAGTAACCCTTTGCATACCATCAACACTCTGTGTAAAGTGGCTCCTACCCTCTGCCTAATTCTGTCTGCACTTCCAACTTTGTCCTCCCTGATCCTTGTTAGCGTGCTGAAAGTATTAGTTAGTTAACTTTATCAATTCATTTTAAGATGAAGACAAATGTTTGTTTTAGTTAAAGTTGATTTGATAGATATTTTAATTGACTATTTGATTTAAATTTATTTACAGCTAAATGGTATTTCTAAATGATTGCCTTCAAAGGTGGTGTTGGGATTGCTGCCACCCAGCTGTGCCAAACTGTGAAGGATGTGATTATCTTCGGAACCTCCTCTGCTTCCAAGCACAATGCCATCAAAGAGAATGGAGTCACTCACACCATCGACTACAGAACCATGGATTATGTAGATGAAATCCGGAAACTTTCTCCCAAAGGTATGTCACAACGCTAATGGTTGTGTTAAGCATGTGTGCCATGTGTAAATTCCATTGAAGAATATAATACCTTAAATGTTGATGTACTGAATATGACCATCTCATCTACTTCTACAACTTTTTATATTTTGAGGCTGAAGGAACATGATTTTGATAGTTTCCTCAGTCTCCTGATTTGCGAATGTATGGAAAATCAATTCCGGTTTGAAATAATATAGTGTAATCCAGCTTAATTTGGTTTGAGAAACATGGTTTAAAAGTCAGTATACAAGGTGCACAGTAACTGGCTAATTGTAGAACTGAGCTAATGCAGAGTGCTGCTTTTAGAATGTGTTAGTACCACAGTGTATTCTGGCTTTTTGGACGTCCTGCAATAGTGCATGAGTTCTTAATTTATTACAGCCCCCTTATTGCTAGAACTGCCCACATGAAAGCAGTTTGCTTGCTCGGGCCAGGCTTGAAGTTTCGGTTTAACTGAGTAATACTTGAGGGTCCAGTTATCCAACGAGCAATAGACCCTCCCTATGCTGTATCTGTATTTTTTGTGCCTTTTAAAGTAGAGGCATGAACAAAAGTCTGTCAATTTTTTGTGATTTGAAGGTAAACATCCTGCAGACCTACATTGTGTTCTCTTCTGATATTTACCTTTTCCTGCTGGAAGAATTTCCGTTTTTATTCTGCACACACTCTGAACAGTCTGTCAATGTCTACTTCCTATAGTGCCTATATAGGAAGTATTCATCCCCCACCCCCCTTGGACATTTTCAAAGTTTGTTGTGTTACAACCTGAAATCTTGATGCATTTAAATGGGATTTTTTTTTTTTTTTACCTTTTGATTTACACAACCTTCTCAGCACTTCCAATGTGTGAAAAAATAAATCAATTAAAAATAAAATGGTCTTCATTCGATAAGTATTCACCCCCTTGATATGACACTCCTAAATAAGCTCTGGTGTAGCCAAGTTCAAGTGTAAAACAAATGGGTGCAGACTGACAACTAATCAGCAGCAACACAGACATGGTACCTGTTCTCTGACAGCACTTTCAATGAAATTTATGAACACAACAGCAGGATTACCAATAATATATATAAGTAGAATATTTTAATTAAATGCAGTACTGTATTGTTTACGCCGCCACTGGCAGTAGCTACAGGGTCCACCACTTTAATCCAAAGATCCTGAACAGACCACAGATGTTTTTTGAGAACATCATTACTTGTGGAATACAGAGGTAAACTCTTAGCAACAAAAACTAGTTCTTCATAAAATCAGGTTAAAACTATTATTAAAATGTAATTTTCTTAATTTATTTTGTTTAACGTATCCATATTCTAATAGCATTTGAACCCTCAAGAGCCTTCGGCTCGGGCATCTAACTGCATGAAGCAGGCATTCCTACACGATTTTAAATTTTAGTTGCAGCCTTTATTCATAAATAAAACACAATTCATGTAACGATTCTAGAATCAAATGTGAAACCCTGTTTTGAAACTGCTTATAGATTCCTGGATGGGTTCACTGAAGCTAACCAATTTAACCAACCCACTGGCTAAACTGGTCAGATTCTGCGCAGAATGATCTCCGTGAACGCACTATGCTGAAAGAATGAGTAACAAGTGCTTCTGTGTGAAAAGGAAGTCTCTCCTCCTCAACTGGCTTCTGTGCTGCGCTTAAAGTATTTGGCACACGTTTTCTGCCTGGTGTTTGTGACCAGGCATGCTACTATTCGATTTTTATTTTATTAATAGACTATTTAATTTTTGGAAGAATTTACTTTTTTTTTAAATCTATTTTTCAATTGAAGCAGAGAATGGGTGAAGTCAGTCTTTTTGTGCTTCAAGACTTTTTATGCCATTTGAGAAACGTCACAAAGTGCTTTACAAGATGTAAATACAGAGAAATGCATAATACATGATATACAGTGGAAAGTACATAATACATGATAGTAGCATAATATGTCACGTATTTTTTACGTATCTAGAAAAGTTTGTCTAATTGAGAAGAAGCTTGCCAAGGTTTAAGCATGAGACCTTCTTGCGTAACTTATTGTGTGTGGTTATTGTGTGGAGATGCGTTTCACCCTTATCTAGAGAATGGCTCTATATACAGTGACTCTGTTGCACATATGAAGGATTGCATACTGTGAAGTTATTTCATGTTTTGTTTGTTTTCTTTCTTTGGACCTTGTTTTTAATGTGCCTTCTCTTCTCACCCCTTTCTGTAGGTGTTGATATTGTTCTGGACCCCCTTGGTGGATCTGACACCTGTAAGGCCTTTAACCTCCTCAAACCGATGGGCAAACTCATTACATATGGTGAGGGCTGCATCTTTCTGCTTCCAGCACTTCCTTCTGGAAGTAGTCTGCAGATTTATTAGAACACCTCATTGCTTCGGTTTTGATTTGTTGTGCATTTGAAGTCAAACTACCGTAACTGAATCTTGAAAAATTGAATACTTTAATAGGCCACTGACAAAGTGGTTAATAATAGTGTGCAGGTGATCAAAGAACAGCCAGACAATTGTAATTCAGGTTTATTTTTATTCCTTAAGTCCAGTGCCTGACGGTGAAACAAACAGTAAATAATAATGTTGGCAAGTAATCCAGTGGCATGTATTACTTTAAATTTATAATCCCTGGACTGGTCCCAAAATAAGTCCCGTTATTGTATCCCCAATAACCACAAGTCTGTTTAGTGCGTGAATTGGTGATTGTGGTACAGTACAGTTTAGAGTAGTACAAGTGAAGCGCTGTCCCGGGTTTGTGCTGGCCTCTGGTGACAGCTCCGGAACGTGTTGGCTGTCTAGTGATTACAAGCAACAGTAGACAGAACAAAACAAACACTCACGATTATCTACCACGCAAATACAGGTCCTTACAGGTCACTTAATAACCAAAAACAAACTAACACATACATTGCTTTGCCCCCTTTTTATACCGACACTCTTGGTAAATGACTGCAGCTGCTTTTTACGATCTGCAGCTGCCACAACATTGATCCTCCCGGTCAATGAGTTAGTGTACCGAAGTTCCGTCTCTATGTGAATGACTCGGAACGAAGTATCAGTTAACGTAGTCGGAGTATTCTGTTCCCGTTACTTGGCACGCTTGCAGGTCAAGAGGTAGATTTACCACAAAGAATCAATCTTTGTCATGTCCCACCGCTCAGTGGAGCCAAAGGAACACTTGGCTGAATCTTCCTTTCCCATTACACCCCCATCGACACATCAGTATGAAGACCTATCCAATAGAATCGAGTCAATATCTGCTCCCTTGTCTTGTCAGCTCCGAGGTGCCCCGCAAAAAAGATATCATGCGCTAGCCTCATGACCTTGGTCCGACAAGACAGGGGAACCTATAATTTGTGTTACAAGCTGTCCTGTGCTCGCAGCTAGGTTTACCGTATACAGTAATTGCCCCTTGATACTGAAGTGTGGATATACTAGCGCCTCAGCGCCATCAACATCCTTACCTTCAATAGACTTGACCTGCCCCCAAGCGTGCACTAGCAACGGGTCATTATGTTGGCCCCCACACTGTCCGTCCTTGAGTACCACATGTCCGGCATACTGAGAGGGGCTGGATTAACATCTGCTCTAGATAGTCCAGTGACCTCACCCTCTCGGTCACACTGTGTTCCCACTCCTTTTGACTGGCGTTTTGTTACCGCCCGAGCGGTCTCCCACCAGACCCCAGCCTTGTCCTAATGATGCTCACATTCCGTTTTGCAGTCAGTCTTTCTTTATTCATTTTTCTAGGATGGAAAATGGGTGGAGGGGGACACGACATTTCAGCATGAAAAGGAAACACTTCACCAATTCGTTCCTTTTTTCTTTCTGCCATGTTTACGTGTGCGGTCACGTGCCATTAATTTAACAAATTCTTCATAATTTGGCCAGTCTTGACCCAGAATTATCAGGTGTGGTAGCCTTTCCGCCACCCCAACTATTAGGTAAAAAGAGTATGTAACATATGTTTTATATTAGGCACAAGTTATTATCCTACCTGTCATTTCAGTTTGCTGTATGCATCCAAGTATAGCTTGCTGTATTCCAATCAAAATGACTTTCAAGGTTTAAATATTTAAATAAAGCAACTTGGCTTTTACTGAGTTGGCATCTTGACAAATCCACAGTCGTAGCAATCTGTCTCGGTCAGTCTACAAACAAAAAGGCTTGAAATAAATAAAACGTGTGCTAGGACACGCGTCTTGTTTGCTGCATTTAAAAAAAGTATTGTAATGCATGGGTCAAATTGACCCACTTGGCGGTTCTAGGTAGAACTGTTAACTTACCATTTTTGCGATTCTGGCTAACAAACAGTTATGCTATTTTAAAATATTTAGGAAAAGTAAAAAACAGACATACACATACAATTTACAAAGGAAGAATTAACATTTCAAATGCAAAATGGGTCATGCTGAACCTCATTGCGGTTCTAGTGATAAATGTTGAATTTCATTGAGAAACTTCAAATACAAAAGGCTATTGGTAAGTTGTTGAATACACATTTTAATAATGTTAAACACGTAAGTGTGGCATTTTAACAATGGTCATGTTGAGAATTTTATAAATACATTTTTTAAATATTTTTCAAGCATTACTGATCTGATTTTTCTCCCAGTCTTCAGTTGTAAAAAATAAACTGAGAAATTCCCGGGAAAAAGAAATTGCAAAAAACTGTTAATGCAACAGTTGGGGTTGAATTCACCACAGCAGTCATTCTATGCCTAACCCCTTTACTCCTACAACAAAGCATTTTCTAGAATTCGGTTATGCATTATCATAATTCTAGCAGTCTAGGAAATGCTGGATTGTAGTTGAACATTCTTGGAGTATAAAGGGGTTAGGCATAGGATGATTACTGTCATTACCAATAAGTCAATATGGGGGGAAAAAGTAAAGAGCTATCTGAAGACCTTAGGCAGAATTTATTTATGTCAAAGCTGGAGAAGGATACAAGAACATTTCCAAGCATTTGAAGAAAGGTGGTTCTTTCACCAAGAACAAGTAAAAGAATTGTGAGGAAGTAATAACACCACAAAACGGAAAATGAAAAAAACGTTTAACCCTGTTTCAAATGAAATCTCACGAGCTGTGACCAAACATACCGTAGTAAACAATGGCGGCAACCCTAGTCATGAATTCAACACCTCATTTGCTAATGACATCTCTGTGTTAAATACCACTTTTTAAACTAAACCTATTCATTGCCGTTTCTTCTGTACTTTATGTACATTATGATCATCAATGTGTTCATCCTACTGATAGCTCTAATTTCCCATTTACAGCCTTGACAGGGGTATGTACATTACTGGCATACTTAAAGTACTTTTCTAGAGATTTAAAGGTCAATATTCCACCTGGCCTGGTGATTTTAAAAGGGGGAAGGATGAGCTGACTGGGAGCGGCTTGCTTGTTAGACAGTTAAAGTATAGTAGGCATCTTAAGCATGCATGGTGGTAGATGTTAGCTCTGCAAGGTTGTTGAAAGTAACGACTGCTTGCCAAATAATTCTACATGCTTATTGAGCTGCTATCAAAAGCATGTACAAGCCAACAATTGCTGTTTCATACCAGAGAATAGAATGTATTTCAGTGTAGCATATTCCCCTTTCTTTGGAAGAAAGCTGTCTTCAATCCCTTTGTCCCGTGGCTACAGATACAGCAGTGTTTGGCATGTAGGAGGGAGATGGAACTCACTTGTGACTCCAGGCTTTATCTCCCACACTTTAAATGGAGAGGGGATTTAGACAAATGTGGCTTTTGATAGTGAAGGGCTAATGGTGAGAGAACTACAATGGGTTATGGTCTTTTAAAGAGTCAGAGTCCTTATTATTCAACGCTAGGGATAGTCTCTCTGTCAACCTTGAGTCATTCTTTCGTTCCGTCTCAGTGTGGGTATAGCATTTGTTTATATGTTTGCAGGGAGCTGTCACTTTTGATATCTTTTAATATAATATTGGATACAGCATTTGTAAATTATTCCCTGTATTTGCAGATTAAGCAGAAACACATTTATTTATTGCTAATTTGGGTAGAGTGGTGACACCTTTTCAGATATTTTATGTAGCATATATAGTGTGCTGTTTACAGTGCTGATTTTATTTTTTTGCTCTATCCTTTCCTGCACCCTGATGATGAAACTCTGCTTCCGTCCACCTGAAACCACTCGCTTCACAAACGGCCAAGTACAATTCAAATACTGACACTGCTAATTTGCTACTAGTCCAGATGACTGTTTGTTTATGAATGTAATTTTACTGGTAGTAAAGTACTGCTCTGCTGCTTTTTGAAATTGACATCACGTGACATGCAGTTGGTCGACTACCGTCTAGTTGACTATTCGATGCTATACCTACTTGGTATATCATAAAATAAAACCCATGGTCATGTACAATAGTTATTTGAAAGTATTTTGTACTGGCCCTTTTAAAATGCACATCAGTTGATGCGGTTCTGCAGGGTCCTGTTGAGCGCTGTATATGGTATTAGCATTTGCATTGTCTTGCAATGGGATCAAAATTATGATTGCAGTATTGGTGCCACCAATGTTGATGATATCAAAAACTGATCAAATTCAAATGTCAGCCACGAATGTGAACTTTCTTGAAAAACAAGCGTTTCCTGATAAGTGTGTTTATTGCTGTAAGTCTCTGGGACTGTAGTCCATTGTTTCTATTGGAAGCAAGGCTGTTAAAGCTGCTGATGCCATACACCACTGCTATTACTGATAAATGCATGCAACAAAGTGGGCTTTGATGGGTGTTCAGTATTCATGGTTTGCAAGACAGTTGTAAAGGTGATACGAACCAAAAAATATTGTATAAAAACAAAGTCCAAATGTTGAGGTTTCCATCCCATATCCAGTCAATATCAACAAGCTTTTATTTCAAGGGTATTGGAACACACTAAAGGCTTTTTGAGTAATGGATTCTTTCTTGCCACCCGTCCATACAGGCCAGCTTTGTGTAGGGCCGGTTTATTGTTGATGTGTGAACACTGACTCCCATCTGACGCAGAACTGTGCAGATCTGTCAAGGTCATTGTTGGCTTCAGAGTGACATCCTGAACCAGTTTCCTCAGTTTGGGAGGTGACCTGATCTGGGTAGTTTCTGGGTGGTATGGTGCATCTTCCACTTAATGATGAACTTCACTGTGCTGAGAGGGATAATCGGCGCTTTTTTGAAATTCTTGTACCCATTTCCTGCTCTGTTCCTCTCTACCACTTTATCCCTGACTTTGTATCAAAAGCTCCTTGGCCTTCATGGTTGCTTTATTGGATCACTCTGAGTTGCAGCTTGAAAATCTTTATATACCTGAGGGAAATTATCTACAAGTTAAACCACTCTTGAGTAAACACAGGCCAACCATTTCACTAATTGTGACCTTCCAAACAAATCATTTGCACCTGAGCCGATTAAGGACTGCAATAGCAAAGGGGTTGAATACTTATGCAACTGAGATTTTAATCTGTTTTTCTCTGTAAGTCTTATTTATTTATATTCTATATGCATGTTTTAACTTTCAGTGTGGCGTAGTTTGTGTAGATTCTACATGTAAAGTCTAATTTGAAAGTGTTGGAGTACGCTCAAGTGCCAACGAAATCTGAATACTTCTGGAAACCACTAATATATGTAGTGTGTGTATACACTTCATGATAGTGTATGTTCCCCACCTATATGGGCAGGTATTGGGACCCTGGGCACAAGGAGTATACACTCCATATTTGGTAAGAGCAGGTCAAACCAGGGTTCACTTGAAGTATGGGCAAGGTGATTGAGCAGATTTATCAGCTCAATCACCTAACAATCTCAGTTGGTAATTGCACCTGATTCCAGTCTGTGTAAAAGCTGAGGCTTCAAGTTCGTTAGTGAAGAGAAGGAGGGTGTAAAAGCAGTTGCTGCTAAAACTAAATAGGGTAAGTAAACGGGGAAGGTTTTATTTGACTGTGTGGGAAGGTCAGACTTGGTGAGTTTAGGACCCAGAAAGGGGTTAGGGTTATTTTTGTGTTGTGTTTTACACTGTTGGTGACAGAACACTTGTTCTGTACTGTTGTAAATTTAAGTGTGCTACAGCATTGAACAATATCTTAAGCCTCCGTGGTGATTTCTAAAGCATCAAGAAGGTAATATTCTGCCTTCCTACACCAAACGACAGGGGGCGCTACATCACACCTGGCTGCTTAAGAGCTAAAGAAAACAATTTAAATGCAATATATGGAACGGAGGAAATTCCATTCGGAATCGGCGAAATTGTCCTTTAAAAGCATATGTATTTTAACAAGGAACAAACTTTCATATACAAGCACCCAATTCGTAAAGGCCTTGTTGGATGCCATGGCCGCCCAGTGCGAGACAAACCGCCTGCTACAATTTAGAACATACAGCTAAAAAAATCTCCCATCCATCAGTAAAATAAAATTACTAAAAGAAACACAAAAGCATTGGCCTGTGCTGATAAGAGTGCTATTGGTTAACAAATGCCATACAGTGTTTTAAACAATCCTCTGCAATGCTGTCATATTTGTTTGCATTTAGACAAAGGTGAAAGTGCATGATGGATGTGTGTGAGGTATTTGTGTAAATATGAAGGTTTCTCTTTTGTCTCCTTTCAGGTGCTGCAAACCTTTTGACTGGGCAGAAGAAAAATGTAATGGCCCTGGCTAAGACCTGGTGGAACCAGTTCAGCATCAATGCCATGCAGCTGCTGCAGTCTAACAAGGCAGTGTGTGGGTATCACCTGGGCTTCCTGGACGAGGAGATGGAACTGGTGGGAGGTGTCCTGTCCAAAATACTGGACCTCTACAAGCAGGGAAAGATCAAGCCTAGAGTGGACTCTGTCTGGCCATTCCAACAGGTTACAAATGCTTTTTATTTATTTATTTATTTATTTTAATTTAGTGGTCGCCAATTTATTTGTTTTCTCTCCAATTTAGTAATGTCCAATTATTTAAGCCCAGCTCACCGCTACCACCCCCGCGCTGACTCTGGAGTGGGGAAGACGAAAACACGCTGTCCTCCGAAGCGTGTGCCGTCAGCCGCCCGCTTCTTTACACACTGCTGACTCACCATGCAACCACCCAGAGCTACAGTGTCAGATGACAACGCAGCTTACAAGCAAGCCCGCGGGCGCATGGCCAGACCACTGGAGTCGCTGGTGCGTGGTGAGCAGAGGACACCCAGGTCAACGTTGCCCCCCCTCCCCTATAAATATATCTTCTCTCTCTCTCACCCGTTCTCCACTTACGAACACACAACCCAGAGTGAGTAAAATGTGCATCATATGTACTGTTGTGCCAGGATTCAATTACTAATTAATTATTCACTTGAATCCCAGCATGTGAAGTGCAATACCCATGCCGAAATACAAACTACACTTTATAACACTTGTGTACACTGTTATATAAGCCACATTGTACCCCATGCACTTTATACATTAACACACTACATACAACATAAAACACAAATAGCACAGGGGTGGGGCACTTTGCCACATATAACCCCTTTGTGCAAAGCACACCTGGTCTTAATGGCCACAACCCCCCCCCCCCTTTGTCCCAAAGTCCCAATTGTCTTTCCATTCCAGAAACAGGGGCAGCAATAGTCCATGGGTGGCAGCCATGGTGAGACGTCCTCCTCCCAACGCAACACTAGCCACTGCCAGACCATGCACTGGTTGGCTCTTCCGACCCAGGTGATCCCTGCAGTGGAAAAGCTTGGGAAGTGTTGAGTGTGCAGTTTGAGATCGGTGTCATCCAATGGAAGCATCAAATATTTTGGTTTTTTTTGGGTGATTTTCAGATGACTGCCCAACCCCTTACTCCCCAAAAAAGAAAAAATAACTTGGAGGAATGATGCCTGACACAGGAAGGAGTGATGTCTGGGCATGTCCTAAAAGACACCATACCAATATTCAGCACCAACAACATGACTAGGTAGCCTGTTCCATACCCTCACCACTGTGTATGAAGTGTCTCCTTCCCTCTGCCTTAAGTGTCACTCCATCCAACTGTCTCCTCTGGTCCTGGTTTCTGTACTATGATAAATAGATTCACTTACCACCTATCTTCATAGATTATTAACCCCTTGGATTAGTCTGGTTGCTCCCTGATCTAAATTGTTGATGTAGGCCTAGATAAGAAACATGAGGTCCGAGCACGGAACCTTGCAGCTCCCCGCTGAGCACATGGGCCTAGCTGGAGGTTTCCCCACCAAATCCTCTGCTTCCTGTGTTTTAACCAGTTTTGTATCCCCTTGCATGTACTTGCTTGTATGCATCTTTTAGATTTAGTCTTTCGTGCAGCGCTTTGTCAAAGGCTTTTTGGAAGTCCAAGTGTTTTTCATAGACACTTAGTGTGTCCAAACCTTGCAGTGACTTCTTTTAAAGAAGTTTGTAAGGTTTGCCAGACAGGACTGTCATTTTTCTGAATCCATGTTGTATTACTGTTCTAAAAATGTAATTTTATGTAAATGGATTGCAACAACAGCTTCAGTCAATCTAAAAACCCCATGCTTCACAATTCTTTTCCATTTCATACAACTGAATAAAATACAAATACATTGCTAGCGCTAAACTCACAAAAACATTGAGGGTATGGTAAGCATGGCCTTTGCACTAAACATTCAAAGTTGTGATCTAATTATTGTGATGCAATAACGAAAGATCATTCATACATGTTGACAGTAAATTTGCAAATCTTTAGCTTAATGTAAACAATATGAAGACAAGGCAGCCAGACATTGATTTGTATTAAGTAGAAATATTACTGGTAATATTTTGGAAGCACTACACCATTGGAAAAGCATATCCAGTCTACCTGAGCTTCAGTATTCAAAGTGAGTCTACACCCATGCCTGCTTTTTGCAGGCCAAGCCTGAGTTTCTACTTTTTAGTTTTAACCAAAATACACCCTGCCCCTGGCTTTAAATCTGGATAAAATTTTAACTAAAAGGCTGTCTTGTCATCTCGACTATTTTTCTGACCTAATAATGTTGATGTTTAAGTCCAATGTCTTGCAGATAGCTGTGAATTTTTCATTGAAAATATGTAAGTTAGTTTTTTTTTTTTGAGCAATACTTTTTACTTTAAGGATTGCTTCAAGGTCACAATAACAAAATACAAACTAGTAATAACTTTCTGTTGTAATAGTTTCACTAGTATCCAGTTGACAGCCTGTCTATAGAACAAGAAATCTTAGTGCTTCAGGGCTTTTGTTACATTTTGGTACACACTGGCAAACTTACTTCCATAAATTCCTATTAGCACTATTTTGAAGTAGCTCCATGCACCTCTGACTCTATTCCTCTTATCTGACACAAACAAGACTACCTCCTTGCTGTTTACTTTTCACATCAGCTGACAGTGAAGTAGCTGGCACAGTTTTCATAGTCCTGAGTTTTAAAGAAACAAGTTGAATGAACATGAATAGGTCAAAAGCCTGTCCCTGTTTGGAATGCCTAAAAATAGCCATGTCTGAAAAGTAACTTGGAGACCAGTGTGTGCCAGGTAGGTAAGCACACGATATCAAGGTCATTTAAAGCAAAAGTCTGCTGATAAACCCTGCCGCAATTCCACTTCTACAAGATCTCAAAAGGAGTTGATAATGTTAAAGCTACCCAATACTTTCAGTGCAGCACATAAACCAGAACCAGATAACAGTTGGAAATTAAATGGAGGTAGATTTAGGACAGGGAATGAGATTAAATGGGTTCCCTGTCCATGTTGTTGATGCAGAATATTTTAGACTGGATAGCTGTGGGCTGAACACAGAGCAAGCATCACATACCGTGGTTTTATTGACCGCTTCGGGTATGGAATGAAATGGTGTTGCAGTAGGTCTTGGAAAGTGAATACGCTGACGAGCAACCTGATTTGCATGGGAGGCTCAGTGGTTTTATAATTGCACATGAAACTGGAAAATGAACATATTTGTCTTATTTCACTGCCCATGATGGTGATACTTTCTGTGCATTCCTGCTTTTATAGAGCAACACACTAATGATGTATAATAGGCACTTTGTAGTAACATTCACTGGCAGTGTTTCTTCACAGTTCTGTATGTGCTGTCAATCGCTTACATATATTGTATGATTTTTTTTTTTGTGTAGACCTTGTTTTCTGACTGAATCAAAGTATGTGCTTCAAGCATTAGGCAGATTCGTAACTGAATCGTGTGAACGTCGCTGGGGTGAATTATAGTCTCTAATCATGCAACTGTATCCTTTTTTTCTGAAACAATTGGAGACACAGGCAGCAGTTTTATTGTTGCTAAGAGACAATGTTGAGAGGAAAGAAAAGCAGACCCTGTCTAATAAACAGTAGATCTGTACTGCAGGAGCACCTGCTGCAGATTCTGGAATGTGTTTAACCCTCTCCAAGTGATTTTCAAAAGATTTGCTTAAATGCACAGGAACATCATCATACTGGTCATATGTAGGGCTGGGGGAAAAAAAAATATATAAATTTCAGTCTAAAAAATTTAGATTCCAAACTATAAACTGTAATATTTATGAAAGCAGAAGAAAATAGCATTGTCACATTCAAAATGGCACATTCTCTAGAAATGTGCCTAAATATTTAAACGTTTACCTGAAAAGCAACAAATGCAAAATTAGTTGCATTACTACAGTGCTCCCTCGCTATAAAGCTCTTGCTCTGTGTAACTTCAGTTTCTGTCTCTCCCTTTTGATACAGTATCTGAACTGAAGAACAGCTGCACTGGCACTTTATAACACACATCTTATTCAGCATAGAAGTAGCGAGGTTAATAAATATTTGGCCTATTACGTGGTTATCTTTCCTAATGTATTTACTTTTTTGCTGCGAAAGGAGCTGCAGCTTTCTCCAGGAGACGAGACGCTTGAGCTTCGCTTCAGCCGAACCAACCCGCTCTCCTTCTCGCACTTGGTTTGCTTGTCTGTCAAACTGAACTCCTGGCTGTTGTTTAGCCAGGCTAATTATACTTTAAAAACTGCCAATTAAAATGATCCACGAGTGGGAATGTTACCTTTTTGTAAAAAATATAGCGCTGATTTATGTGGTGCTTTATGCATGGTTAATTCACAGAAAATTATATTTTTGCTTCAATATATGTGCATTATAGAGGTGGTAGTTTTATTTTGTATTTTAGTCAGGTGTGTGTTGTGTCCCGCAGTGCCCCCCACCCCATCCCCCATTTATAACACTCTTCAGTTGTAACATTCATATTGTGTGTCCCCCGAGACCCGCGTTATAGCAAGGGAGCAGTGTATATAGAGAACAATAGATGGGCTTCAGTGAGTTATGGGAAAATAATTCCCATCTGGGATTTCTGTGACGTCATAAATTATGAGACCGAAGGTAGTCATTTTATAAACTGTCGCAGAAACCAGATGGGATTTATTTTCCTGTAACTCACTGAAGAGACCCATCTATTTTTTTTTTTTGTAATACATAGATACGCTTGTGATGCTAATATTAAAGACGAGGTTCAGCAGTACAGTTGGGTTTTTTAGTAGTGCTTCAGTGCTGTACAGATGTTCTATGTCGTTATCCATTGGTGCTTCAGCTTTAGTTGAATGATTTGCCTTTACCTTGTTAATTTCCTGTTCCTCTCCAGTTTCTCTGAGATACAAATGTACTGTAGGTGTTCCAGTGATGATTGAAAACTAGACATTTTGTGTGTTGAATTGAAAGTGATGGTCTCAGAGTTGAATGGGTCTAAGTTCAAGTATATTTTCCTGTAGCGGAATTATTGCTACTGTGGTATTATGCCTTTTTTTTTCAAATGGCTCAGGATGCAAATATAGCCTTCATGTGTTTTTTTTGAGAGAGATCTATCTCTGCTCATATCGGTGATCTCACACTCCATTATATTTC
This sequence comes from Polyodon spathula, assembly GCF_017654505.1. Classification (NCBI taxonomy): domain Eukaryota; kingdom Metazoa; phylum Chordata; class Actinopteri; order Acipenseriformes; family Polyodontidae; genus Polyodon; species Polyodon spathula. The sequence continues at coordinate 40,783,629 of NC_054545.1, forward strand.
ATTTCTACAAAGCATTCAATCATCTGAACTCCCATCACCTTGTTTTAGATTGACAAATTGATCTGTCACACAGATAGTCGATTGATCTAAACAGCAGGAAAACAAAGTACTGCACAGTTTAGATCATTTAAAAAGGGCATTTTATGAGCCAAGGTTCTGAAAATCTATCATCTTACAGGTCTATTTAGTGGATTACTGTGGAATAATCAGTACATGAGGGAGGGTCATGTTTGAATGATGCTGTTTTGTTTCGATTCGCTACTGTTCAGAATAATTGTATACACCACAATGTTTATTATGGTTTGAAGAGTAATCTGAACAGCTTGCCTGTGTTTGGCAGTTCATAATTTTTAAAGGGGTTTATTGCATTAGCAATGTGAAATTGTAATTTGCTACAAATGTAACTTTAGCTTCTCTTGTACTGTTCCAAAGAGCTGATGGATTAATGTGTAGCAAAGTTAAGGAGCTGGACAGGAAAATGTTTTCAGTCTAAATACAATGTCAAGAAAAGTATCCTCTGGCAAGCAGGCTGTAGCTCTACTACAGTCAGCACTCTAAAATTGACTTCAGTGACAGTTAATCAGATGTGTCATACGCGTTTATTTCATTTTGGCCCGTTCCAACCATTTTTTTTTTTTTTTTTGTGTGTTTCCTGAAAAACAGATAATATCAAATACATATTTGAAAGGACATTTTTAAAATAAGTAGGCTTCTGTTTAAATGTATTGGTTTTGTTGGTACAGTACTATATTTAACAGAAGTAGTATTTTTAATTAAGAATGATATATGATTCTGAAAAATATTACTTGCCAAAACTAGAGACCACACGTTCACTATAGTACAGTACATACTTTTAAATCCAGTATGTATTGTAGTGGTTTGTGAAATTATCCATTTAATGACCGAGCAACAAAATGAATCTCATCTTAGACATCTAAGCCTCACAGAGGAAACAGGATTCAGATCTTGTTTTTTTTATGTTTTATTTTTTAAAACATCAGTAAGTAATTAGTGTGACCATCTAACTAATTTTGCTGAAACTGTCTAAGGACACAATTACATTTAGCGCCATTCCGTGATAGAGTATTTTGTTTAAAATCAAGAAAGCGTTACTGGCCCTTCAAAGTTCAGTGGCACTGTATACAAGCTGAACACTTTTTTTTAAGGCATTCCTTGTATTGTTTTTTATTTTATATTGTATTAAGGATTTTCTGCTTTGACTGAACCGTTTCTGTAACCCTTTTTAAGATTTTCATTGAATTAACTGTACATGTAAAAATGTTGTTGCCTTGCACTCTGTAGCCAGACTTACTTTCCTGAGTAAAGCAATGAACGTGCCAAGATCAGTTGTAGCCAAAGCAGGTTTCATTACAAAATGCATTTTCACAGACCACATTCCAGCGGTTTAAGAGAATGAAAGACTGATAGCCCCAGAAAGGCGGAGGCCAGAACTATTAAATATGACCCTGAGAAGTAATCTGTTTTTCAGACATGCTTTTAAAGGAGTAATAGCCTTTTAAAATACATTAAGTCATCAGGAATGGCTAAATCCTCTTCCAATCTACTTTGTTGCATTCCTTCCCTAAATATTTACATCTGATGTGCATAGAATAATAACCACTGAAGATGAATGCAATAAACTGTTGGTTAGGTTGGAGTAAAAACCTGGGCTGGATTAGGATTTGGGTGCCAGATTTAATCACCTCTGATTTGTGTTTAGAATAGTAACTTTCTCAAATGATTCTGTATTGTTTAGATTGAGGCTTTATTGTCCCTTTCATTATGATTGTAGTCTGTATTGTCTTGCCACCACGCTGAAGATTGTCTTCCGTTAAAGCAGAGCCCCATCTGAGCCTGTCTGACAGTCTCGCTCTCCGTTTCTCTTCAGGTGGGTGATGCAATGAGGCAGATGCAGGAAAGGAAGAACATTGGAAAGGTCATTCTTGTTCCAGAGGCTGAGAAAGAAGAGAAGAAAGAGGAGAACTAGGGCAGCACAGGATCTATGCAGCCAGTCTCTACAAAAGGTTGTTCAGTTGTGATCAGAGTTTCATTTGCTGATCTTTTCAGGACCTGGAAACAGATTTGACCACTAAAGACCCCCCCCCCCCCCCCCCCCCCCACCCCCCCCCCCCCCCCCCCCAATAAATAAATAGCAAGTCTCCTCAGTTGCCCTTTTTAAACCACGTTGTACAATTTATTGACTCTACCCCCGCATACCTTTGGTTAGTTTTATTGTTGTGCATGGAGAGGTTGAATCCAGTTAAATAAAAGCATTTTCCACCGATATATACATTTTAGATCTTGAAGGACTCGTATCCAAAAGCACAACGTTGTTTGGTTACTAACTTGATTTTTTTTGTCTGTTATAATTGAATTTTAAAACAAATAACACAGCCAAAAACCTACGACGTAATTAATATTGCTGGGTATGTGCTAATGCAAAAAATCAATGTTCAGAAGGCTTATGCATGCCTTGCTGTTATGTCAAAAAAAAACCTTTGGAAGTATAACTAAAATGCTAGAAGGAATACAAAACAAGCAGACACCAGTGAAAGATCACTAACTTTATTTGTAATGGAGTGCATGCCTCATTTCGAATCGCCATTATACTCTCTTGATTTCTTAATGGTCTGTTTTAATGTATGTGTTTGCTAAATCTTTCTTATAATAAATCACTGAACATTTTAAATAAAATCTTTTTTTCATATACAATACCAGACCAATGCTGCTGTGTTTTCAAAGTACTTTAGTACTTTGCTTCTAGAAGTCTGACTGTAGAGGGTTGGCATAGCAACAGTTCATTGTAACCACAGAAACTGTGTTGCACTCAGTATCCGTCATAACATTGATCCTTTTGGAACTTTCGCTCTGTCAAACACTAGCTGTGTTGCCAGTTTAGTTAAGAGCTAGAAAAAAAAGCCATGCATCTGCCAAATACAAAGACTTGTTGAAAAGGAGGAATTTATTCGCAAATACTAAAACACTTGAGCAAAAATGTACCACAAACAGGTGGCATTAATTAGTACATCTATATTTAACACTGAGAATATTGCCCATGTCCTTTTCTTAGTAGTTTGTCATGCTCCCACAAAGGTTCACTCTGCTTTCAGGTCCTTTAAAGTTTTATCAATGGATTAAATCTGGTTTGTGAACCACTAAGAGAATTGGCTAGTTGGAAACTTAACCATGTATCCATTGGTGTGTTTGTCTGTGTGTGTGCTTTACTATGCAGGGCTCGGACTATGCATTCAAGTCAATCCATGCAAAGCTATTCCCTGGTTATTCTGTAATTCACAGCTGATGAATACAGCTCTGCTAGTAACTTCAGTGATTTCTTGCATGGCATGATGATGATGATAATGGCCCCTTTTTAAAATAAATTCAGTGATCTGGATAACAAATGGGTCAAATGCCTTATAGAAATGTTATATTTCATGTCAAGCTTGCAGATTTTTTAAAATAGTATTTCTCCCCAGGTTAAGCATCCACCTGTTGATACATACAGTATTGAGCATGCTTTGCCTGTCTGCCTTTTTTAATAGTAACCAAATTATCCTGGAAGAGTCCGAGCCCTGGTGCTTATGTTAGGAAAGTTTGTATTGTTATTTGTACTTCGCTTGCAATCGCAGACCTTATTGCACTACAATGTTTTGTACCTGTGGTGGTTTTGTAGAGAATGTCTTGTTGGTGATGAAGCTAAAATGAAGGAAAATAGGGGGGTTCTCAAGATTATTTGCAGTAAGCTTAATGGTGCCAAATTGTATCATGTAATCCTTGGGTGGAGAGCTTGCTTTACTATTCTTGTAGACTTAAAAAGAGGATACACAAGCTACGTTTTCTTTATGAAATTAGGCATGTTCGGTCAGTATGTGGCACAGGTATTTCTTGTAACTAAACTCACGGTCTATTCCCAAAGAATGTTTGCCCACATTTTATGATTGATTTGCAAAGGAAGTATTAAATATGTTCTTTACAAGATGAATTGCATTGCTGAAAAATGGATTGCAAGTCTCAATCAAGCTTTGTTAATTCTATCCCCCAGTAAAATAACCATGGTCCCAATAGAAATGGATAGAATCAGTTTAGAATGAAGTGATTTCAGTTTATTAAAAAAAAAAGTAAGTGACTTCCATTTGTATTGTGTTTTTTATACAAAAAGTTAAAACTGCAACTGACCATATTTTATACAGAATAATCCCAAGGTTTTGGTTGTATTCAATTCTAGGCATTACATTCTATGTAGTTTCAAAAATGCTAAACTTTCTTTCGTTGAAAGCCTACATGTGTGATGAACCTTGGCAGTATTTTTTTTTAAAACTAAACCAATTGCACTAAATAGTTTATTGGGTGTATTAAGGAAATAAAACGCCTGTTTTTGTCCCCAAAATGAAAGTCACAAAACGTTGAAGAGACTCTAAGTAATAGCTCAATAATCCAAGGCAGATCATTATAAGGGAGTATTGATAAGCCTTTGCTGTAAAGAAGTCATTTTATAAATGCTGCATTGCTAACACATTTAGTACAGGTTACTGTGCCTTCTGTAGTTTTTGTACTTCAAGTCACATATAGCCTTACTACAGTTGCCAGTTTGTAAGCCTTTTGTAGTAAACGTGATAACAATTTCAAATCCACTTTGTCTCTTAACCCTAAAAACATTATTACTGGTTCCCTGTTTTGGTTCTTTAACTCTTAACTGCATTTATATTTCTATCTGCCTGTTATCTTCTATATATGTACCCAATCTATTCCTGGATTTCATATCAAGTTTACCACAGTTTGGTGTTTTGGGTTGTTAATTTGTATTTTGTCTCTGTTAAATAAGCTGCTGCATAACATAGCTTGTGTGTGGTGCTGTTAAACACAAGAGCTCAGATGGCCATGGCGCTTTACCCATGACATCTTGAGTAATTTGTGCCGAAACACTCCTCTCTCTGTCACTCTCAGGACTCAACACATGAACACAGTATTGCTTCAAAAAGGGATAATTAAAGTATGCTATTTATTTTCCATTTCTGAAATTAGATATACTGAAACATACCGACCTGACCAAAGAAAAACATTCTAGACACAAACAGAAAAGACCTATGTGCCAACTGATTTCGAATTTTTATTTCAATGTTATTCTAGGCTCCTAAAGGATGTGGATCTGTGGTATCATTTGTAAAACTGAATTATCTTCACTTATGTTAAAAGCCATCACCAAGCTCTTTTCATCCTGCAGTGCTGCCTTTTTGCTACTGCAGTAAATAACTGTTAAGCATGCCTCAACCTGTAAGGTCATGATCCACTTATGCTTGGTCAGTTTCCATCTAGACATGGTTTAGTCTGTTCTACGGATCCAAAGTTAAATTAAGGATGTTGTGCTTTCTATTAGGACTTATAAATCCCACATGTACACACGTACAGTCAGTCGTTGGAGTGCATACATTTATGTGCAAGCCGACAGGATACAAAATCATGGGAAATCTCAATCCATGTGAACTTAAATCCATGTACACTCAACTTGTTGTGCCAGTTGATTGCAAAGGGTATGGTCTGCAATTGTAAAGCTTGGTGATGGCTGATTTCAGTATTAAATGAGGTGCTAGACAACACAAATAATTTAGTTTTGTTTCAACAAAACCTAAAGCAACTTGTGTTCTGTTTGTCTAGTTTCTTTTACCTATTAAGATAAACACTGACTTTCATGCTGTTATTCTACAATGTAATTCAAAGATTGTCTGTTAAAACCTTTTAAAAAATACTGCTTTCGTGCTTCGTATCCATGTTGAACAAAATTTATAGCAATGCTGTTTACATGGACAAGAACTGGTAATGCTTTTCTGCCTAATGTTACAATATGCCTTAAATGTTTTCCAATGTTAATAAAAAGCATAATAAAAAAGTTGTGGATTTGTTTTTAGCTTCAAGTATAAGATTACAGTAGAAGGCAATTCACAGTTGTCTTGTCTGGTAAGTGGCATTTACAGTTGTGGGCACAAATCCTAATAGTTAAATTGAGTCCAGATAACAGAATAATTCAATACTGTACACCTTGCCCTTTTGGTACTTCCATTCACTACACAGGTCTCGGATGTGCAGGTTGGATTTTGAATCTCTATACCTGGTACTACACTACGTTAAAGAAAAGGTTGGACTTAGAGTATAAAAGGGTTAGACATAGGGTGATTGCTGTCATTACTGATAAGTAATGGAGTTTGGAGAAAATCTGAGTACAAAGAAAAGAACACCAACTGTCAAGCATGGAGGTGGTAATATCCTTCTGTGGGACTGTTTTTCCTGTAATTGCACAGGACATTTAGTTCCAATACATGATAAAATGGATTCCATAGCACACCAAAAGATATTGGCCAATCATTTGAAATCCTCCATTTGAAAAACTTGGTTTAAAGCACAACTAGATGTTCCAACACAACAATGATCCAAAGCACACCTCAAAATCCTACTTCAGAATGGTTGAAGACTAAAATCAATATTCTGGAATGGCCTAGTCAAAGACCCAATCTAAATCCAAACAAAGAAGATAGCTGCTTCCTCATCCAGCACTCAAAAGAAAATCGCTGACATTTTCAAAGCTTTTTCAGATGTTTTATAGTAATAAAATAATGACTTGGATTGCATCATTGAGGAGTTTGGTGATAAAAACAAGTGATCAGGAGAGGATTTATCTATGTATGACTAGGAAGAGGTATATGAAAAATACAGCGAACAAGAGGTGGGGCTTGGCTGGAGATGCAGTGCCTTTTAAACCTGTTTTACCCGGGGGAGGGGGGGATTATTTTAAGAAGCGCATGTGAAAATAAATTAGACCTGACGCGCCTGACGAGCGCTGAATAAATGGACCGCAAAGGGTTAAAGAATAAGTAGGGGGGTTCCAAAAAATGTAGCGTTATATATCCTCACATGTTGCTATAACTGTTTAAATAACTGTCACAAAGCGAATGAATCAGACAACAATCTCCCTCCCGACCTATGCGGGCACTGTATAACAAGAACAGCGTGGCCCGAACTGGATGGTTTGATAGTTAATTCCAGAGTCAGTCGGAATTCGGCCAGCCAGAAAAGGGGAGGAGCCACAATACCAGAAGTCATCACCCTAATGCGGTAGGCGATGTGTCGGTCATGGAGGGGGCCTGTGGCAAAGTGGTTAACAGTGTGCAGGTGATCAATGAACAGACAGACAATTATAATCCAGGTGCAAAGTTGTCTAATGATTTGTATGTCCAGTGCCTGACGGCAAAACAAAGTCAGCAGTAAATGATGTTAAGTAATACAACAGCGTGTATTACTTAATCTGTAATCCCCGGGTTTGTCCCGAAATAATAGTCCTCTTTATTATATACCCACACAAAACCCAAAACACATACAAAAGTCTGGTTAGTGCGTGAATTAGTGCTTGTGGTGCAAGTGCAGTGCTGTTTCGGGTTTGTGCTGGCCCTTGTCGACAGCTCCAGAATGTGTTAGCTGTCTAATAATAACAAAACACTCGCGATGCATATACACAAATCTTCAGGTCCTTTTGGGTTCTTTTGCAATAACCAAAATGATGGAACAGATTACATTGCTCCATCCCCTACTTATACTGTCATTCATGATCCCTTGGTAAACAATTGCAACTCCAATCCACGGCTGCCACATCATTTCCCTTCTGGGTCGATGAGTTAATGTGCTGAAGCTCCACCCCTTTTCTAAATGAACGACTTCCTTTTAACCCTAGGAACGAAGTGTCAGGCCAAGCAGTCCAGGGTACTCTTTTCCCGTTACTTAGAGCCCTCACAGGTCGGGAGGGAGATTCACCATCAAGAATCATTGTCTTTCTGTCACAATGGTACAGCTGTACAGTATTTTATTTGACTGTTTTTGTAAATAAGTTTTTAGAATTGTTTTTTCCACATTTTTTTTCTTTATGTTAATATAATAAAGAAAATCCTGAACCCTTCTCCTTGTCCAGTTTCTCTTGGACATATTGTGACGTACAGGCATCCCCGGGTGATGCCGAACTGGCCTCTCTTGGGCATTGCAGGCTCAGGCAATATGCAGTAAATGTTTACAATACTGTAAAGACATACCTGTACATACTGTAGTTTAATGGTTGATAAATGAATTTGGGAGCAGCTGCTATTGCTAGATTTGCTTAAAAGTAGATTTATTATCCATGTATTTCTCAATTTTAATGTACAGAACAATTTACTGTAAAAGTATAAAAATATTCACAAAAGTCCCAAATATTTTCTAATAGAGGCAACTGTGGAGAGAGGCAGACAGCTTAAAGAATGAAAAAGATTTGGCTGAAATAAATGCAAGCAGGCATCTCTTGTATCAAAATTCATATTTTATTAGTAAAATTAAACGATCAAACAAGAAACTCTCAAAATAAATAAAATCAGTAGTTGTAACTTTTCTCTAATATAATTTTACAAATTAAGTTATAAAAACTAGCAATGCAATCCAGTTCCTTTAACTGGTAGACAATAGCCACTAGGGATGAGTTCATCTTCAGTTTTAACATTTGCAGCACACCAAATTTCTTGTAATGAAGAGCATTGCTGTAAGCAACAATATATTTAAAATAATAGAAAAACAGATTCTGATACAGTTTTACAGGATCCTGGAAATGCATGTAGAACACCAGTAAAAAATACAACCAGCCAAAACTGCAAAATCATTGTGAAGTTTGACATGTGCAGGTAGCTTATCAGATAATCTGCAAATTATATATACAGTGCATATTTTTATATTTTTTTTACAACATGTGCAGTATATTTATGCAGTAAGGAAATAGAGCCTCTTATATTATGGTCAGACTGATGTTGTTGAAACATAGTAAAATTCCCAGCAATAGCCCAGGGTACAGTGAATACAGTAGTACTAAAATTGATGCTTGGAGTATTTTATAGTTCTTTTATCCTTCCATCATTACTGTTTAAGCTACAATTGCTTGGTTTATAAATATTATACTTATCTTAGTCTTAGACTCTTTAGAATTACTGTAGTAATTGATTGTTACCTGCTGCTGTCAGTAGTAAGAGCCTGTCAGTTCTTTAGAAGCTGTCTGCTTTTCAGCTGTCATAACCCAGATGCAGAAACATATTTCAAAGTGTATTTTTATAGAACATGTCATTTCTATTTTTTAAATGTTTTCTACTTGCATCATTAATTGTACTTCATATGTATTTATATTTATTGGAAAAGGAGCTATTAAAAGGATTTGTACTGTATCATAAGTTAACAAACACAAATTATATATGACAGATTTTAAAAACTGGGAAATAAACATGAATAAAATGTTTTAAGAACATACAAAAGTTTACGACCAAGAGGAAACCATTTGGTCCATTTAAACTTGTCCCGCTCCGAGTAGCTGGTTGGTCCCAGAACTATCAAGTTGGGTTTTAAAGGATCTAAGTGTTTCTGCCTTACTAGTTAGCCCGTTCCATATCCTCACCACTTTGTGTGAAAAAGCATCTCCTTCCCTCTGCCCTAAGTCTATCTCTGCTTAATTTCCAACTGTGTCCTCTGGTCCTGTTTTCTGTACTGTGCTTGAAGTATTGGTTTGGGTTAACTATGTCAACTCTTTAAATTTTAAAGTCTTCATTCATGTCCTCCCTGATTCTTTGTTCCAGGCTAAATAGATTCAGTTATTTCAGCCTTTCTTCATCACCCAGTCCTTTAAGTGCTAGGATTAGTCTGGTTTTATGACTCAATGGTGGAGTGGACATAACCTAAAAAGTCAAGGGATGCCCTGCTTAAATACTTTCAGATGAGAAGAATTATAACAATACTAATAAAACATTTTTTAAACTAAATAGATTAAAGATATATTTTCTAAAAAGTTATGCTGTTCTTATTTTTTCTTTGGAAGACCTTTACACAGTGATATTTGTTTATCTTAGTTTAAGAAAATGTTGGCTGCTGTATGCAATTAAACAAGAACATATTTAGCATTGCAGTTGCATTGCTCTCTTCTGTCTTCAGAGGAGGTATTCATGTGAATTTCAGGAACAAGGAATGATAACCAATCTTTTACTGTTGGGGGGGGAGTTTATTGCAGCTCATTTATTTATAATTGTGAAGTATATAGACAATGCATTCCCTAATTTCTTTACAACTACCTGTACATCTAGCTGTACAGGAATTGTAACAAACCTTCTACTGTGCACAGTATATAAAATATGGCTAGTCCTAGATAAGACTCAAGCAGTGAATCTCCTTTTAGTTGTTTCTTTAGTTTCTAGTTCTTTCTGCTTTACTGTATCTGGATTATTTTGATTAATGCTATTTCATTAGCAATGTACCACTTTTATTTTTCTGGAACAGCAGGCCTGTAGCCTAACTGTGCAGCAGTGGGCGGCTGTGTAAATGACAAAGTGCATTATTCTCACAAGATCCCTTTCAAAGGAAATATAGGTTTTTAAAATTAGTTTAGCAATTTGCAAGTGTTCATGCAAATCAGTACAAGCTTTCTAAACATTGGTATATTTTTTAATTTAAAAAAAAAGTAATATCCCAATATTTAGTAAAAGTACAATACTGATTTGTAAAAAAATGCTTTTGAGAGTGAAAACTAATAACTCTTTGCCACAAACAAAGGCATCTACTCCTGCAACAGACACACATTGTCACCAGCAAACTCTAAATGAATGGGAAATTAAGATGGAATGAAACTACACAATATAGTGAAATAAAACCTATACAAGAAAAATAAAACTGGACAACACAAGAGAAAAACCCGATGATTCAAAGAGACTGCTGAACTGAATCTGAGACAACCCGAGAGGTTAAAATGATAAATTCAACATAACTGCCATGAATGGACAACATTACATCTTTAATCTACTTAACTAAGAGACAATTTTACCATTAGATGCTAGTTGAGAGAGAGAGAGAGAGAGACAGACAGACAGACAGACAACAGCCTGAAGAGAGCTGAAGCTATTGAGCCTCTGCTCATGTAGGGTCCTTTCTCTATCTCTCCTTCAATGTCTGCAGTAATTGGAGAAAACAATGTTGATATTTAGGTGTGTATCTCAGGAGCAGAATCAATCTGTATGAATCTATGGGATTTCACTGAAATGCAGTCTCCCTTGTCCAAGCTTATCCCTCCCACATTCTTTTAGTTCATCAATGACACTGAGCCTTTAGAGTTGCCTGATTTGAAGCATGGACCTTTTAACTGGAAAAGACTTGACGAGTCCTGATGAACAGACATGCTTAAGAAGAGAATCCTATGTTTTCAGATAGCATTTTGCAGTTAAATAAATCAAGTTCGGCAATAGAATCTTCCAGCATCTGTATGCCTTGGGTTATAGTCTAATGCAGGGGCGACCAATCACAGTCCTGTGTGTGGTGGTTTAATTGGTTCAGAACAGATTTGGATGGACCAACTTTGGCCACCCCTGATGTAGATATTGTGTGTGCTTGTGTCCCATGGAAACCTCTACTGACCTGTGGAAGTACATATTTTATATATAGTTCTGCTAAAAAATATATTTTTGCTAAAAGACTGGAGCACTCAATTGATATTGCACAAGTAAAAGATGTGTGTATGTAATTGTTTCAGCAATGCATTTTCAGCCCATTCTGTTCACACATATGCTGGATTGGTGTTGCTAGTGGTATCTCATTCTCTCTCTCGGGGTAAGAGCTCTGTCTGATGGGATGGCCATGTCTCCCAGTCTGCACTGGGGTGCAGTTATAAGGAGATATCTGAAGAGACTTGGAGCTGCTGTCCGTTCGATCGCTTTGTCACACTGCGCCGGCCTGCATCAGCGCGCCTGTAAGGTTGATTCCGCAAATCTGGGAAGGAGATTTAAACTAATTAACACAAACAAAAGCAACTGAAGATTTACGATTCATTTTGTTCTGGTGAAAGGGTCCAAATTAACGGGGCTGTGATGACGTACCAGTCGTGGTTTGTTCTTGTTTAGTTTTTTGTTTTTAAAAATGAGTAATTGTTTTTTATAACAGATCATTCATTTACAGGTGCAATTAGGGTTAAGCCTATTTTCAAAAATTCATTTTGGGCTTGTAGAGAGTATAAATAATATAAAATAATGCTGAAGGTTGTGGCAATGATATCAATGAATACATAAAAAAATATGGAATTAATGACTATACTCAAGAGTTGCCTGTTTTGAAATGGGGTCAAGAGGCTTTTATTATGAATTTATCAAATGCAGCATCTTAACAGTGACATAAATTACTAATGAAAAGTGTGCACCACATATTGACAGTGAGTCATGTTTAATTTCTATTTTTCTGGACAACCATTTTAAAATGTTGAATCAGAACACTTGGTAACTCTTATATTCTGCATTTTAATTATCTTCTTTAACAAGGCAAAATATAATAACTTCTCCAAAAAATAAACAGATGGTAAATGGAACCAATTGTTAAAAATAAAATTATTAAAATATAAAGTGACGTCAGCTGGATAGAGATGAAAACCCTCCTGAGTGTTACCTAGAGACTGGCCGCGCTACGAGGGGCTCTCATCACTGAAGGGAGCGTCACACAAGAGACGTGAAGAGCGCTTGCCAGTACGTGCCGTGAAGGGGACCGTCTTTAAAGCTGAGCGAAATCAGAACAGCGAGCAACAGTAAAAGAGTGAGGGAAGGGACGGGAAACAAGGAGCATACACGGTAATGATATAAAGAGGTGAGATAATAGGAGATCAAATTAAATGTGAAGGAAAAATGGGGAATCCAGAAAGCATGACGGAGACAGGCAGATTGTACGATAGATTGAAGGAAAATGGCAAATAGAAAAACGCGTCAAAAGGAGGAAGTGACAAGAAAAGAAGAATGTGTGAGAGAGGGAGAGAGAAGTGAGAAACAGTAAACACAGGACCCTTATACAATCAAGCAGTTCACAGATAGCTTCTGTAAGTGATAACAGAATCGGCAGAGTCACTTCTAAAATAGGCAACTGAGGGCCTGATTCTCAAAACTTGGATTTTGAGTAAATATAGTTTCTTTTTTTTTTTTTAATGAAAAATACAAAAATGTGATTTGCTATTTTTAGTTCCAGCGCATTATTATCAGGTACAAAGCTTTGAAAACCAGGCCCTTAGTGTGGAGCTGAAGCAATACAGTTCTCTGTTATTTACCAACTACATGTGTTTCTTCGTATGGTGTGCAGGTATTCTAACCCTGTGAACCAACCTAATAAATTTTAGCACACCTGTAATTGAAACTGAGTTCCTCTGCACCCAGCCCCTCAATGGACCCTTACCAGTGAAGATGTGTCTGAGCCCCCTGCACCCAGCCCCTCGATTGACCCTTACCAGTGATGATGTGTCTGAGCCCCCTGCACCCAGCCCCTCGATTGACCCTTACCAGTGATGATGTCAATTAGCACTCCTCCACCCAGCCCCTCGATGGACTCTTACCAGTGATGATGTGTCTGAGCCCCCTGCACCCAGCCCCTCGTTGGACCCTTACCAGTAATGATATCCTCGATGGCCCCATCCTTCCCCTCTCTCATTAGGGGCTCCTTCACTTGCCGCTTCTTGAGTTCTGCAATCAGATCCATCTGCTGGAGCTTCACCTTGGGAGGCTGCAACCGGCATGAGACAGGACAGGTCAGGTGTGTCAGGCTTGTTTTTACTGTGAGCAATGAGTGGCAGCCACACTTCATTTAGTCACTCTCAGAAAATCAGACACTGCAGTGCGTACCTTCTGTGCAGACTCTTCCTTCTTGTCAGGGGTGGGGGGAGCCTCGCCTCCTTCACTGGACAGGGCTTCCTGCTTCTTTCGCAGGTCGATATCCTGCTCTGCTTGCTGGGGAAATCAGAAAGAAAAGTCACTATATAACTCTCCGGTAAACTGGTAAACTAAATGTTCAAAATAATATATAGGGGGTCATTTTTATGTTGATGGTACGTTATTTCTTCACTACATGTCACTATCCTAATATTGTAATCATAAGTAGTCATTAGTGAGTGATATTAAGATAAATGCGATTGAATAACTACTGTAATTAAAGGCTGACATTCTGGTTAGAGAAAGGGAAGAGATGTCACCATTGCTCTTGCTTGGTTATTGTTACTGGGCTTTATTCTGGCAATCACTTGTCATCCAGCGCCTTAGTCTAAGAAAATGTACACCTCCTTCCTAATACCTCGTTAGGACTCCACAGGAGTTATATTTAAAAGTAAGAACCCTGTAGAAGCAAATCCCCAATCTTCCAGTAGTTTGGTTTTGGCAATTGTTATACTGTGATGGGGTTAAAAGCTCTATAGTCACAAATGGAGACAAGCCTACTGCATAGTGGTTGAATCACTCGACTGTGGTGCGCACCGTCACTGGTCCTGCTACATTTGTAGTAAGTCAAATGTTTTTATCTCCATTTTTATAGATATTGTGTTTTTTTTTCTAACAAACAAAGCATCCCTCAGTGGCACACTGTATTGTGAATATTATTATATAAATATCCAGATATAAACTTTGGATAGAGCGTTTCCAGAGTTATTAATGGTACCAGTGTAGATACCAATTGAAGAAGTAGCGCAGGTGGTAGTAGATATTATAAACAGATGTATATCTTTGTATATCCTGATGGCGTATGTAGGTCATGGTGATTTACATGGTGATAGTATTATACCAATTCCAATGTTTCTAACAATATATGCAATTGCATATTATTTATATTTTCCACGTAGCATGCATTTTATTCGGTTTGCTACACAGAAAATACAAAAAAAAAAAAGATATTTTGCTATAAAGTTTGCAGGTGCGCTTTTAAAAGAGAAAAGTTATAATTTCTGAGCTGTTACTAACTTCAAACACTACTGACATTGAAAAGGGCTAACCAGGAAACACTCCCTTATAGTACATGAAGTCCTTATATTTTTGGGGAAAATTCCCCAATAAATCCAGATACATCCTTGCAGCAATGTGACACAGTGAAAAGTACACTGTGTCTTTTGTCTCTTACCTTGTAAGCCTTAATGAATCGTACAATCACAGGGAAGAAAACTGAGGGCGGAGTTGTTTTAGGGTTCTCCCCAAAATATTCCATTAGAGACTCATACGCCTCCTGCAGGGAAGAAAATGAATGTCAATTAAACAGCCGAGGGGGGTCTCTATTTTAAAAGAATGTGTCCTACACTATCAAGCACAGGGATCCCCACCTGGCCAGTTTTGCTGTCTGCCTGCAGTGTGTCCAGAACCTCGCTGTTGCTCTTCAAGAACTCCTTCAGCACAACATTGTCATCCTGTACCATGAACTCCTTCCGGGTCGCCTCCATCCCACGCTGAAGAGAGCGAACGTCCTGCACTACACTGTCCAGGGACACTGCGGGGAGACAGAACCACATGGAGAAAGTGAGGTTCTACACAGGAAAAGAGGGGGGGGTGGACAGGCGGGGGGAATACAATCCAAGAACAGAATGAGAGGTAACAGGCTTTAAGAGTGAGGGAGGAAAAGAGGAGACAGGTAGAGGGAAATATAAGACATTAGAGAATGATAGGTTTACAGGGGCTTTAGGAGTGGGGGAGGTATAGTACAGAGGAGAGAAGAATATGGCAGAGATGGAAATATAAGGGATGGGGATAAAGACAATACGAGTGAATGGGAGAGAGAGAATGAGGTAGGGATATTAAAGAGCAAGGGCTCCAAAACAAATAGCATTACATGTCCCCACGTGTTGCTACAACTGTTTAAATAACGTACTTGTAACTTTTCCTTTTCATTGTTATCATCCTGACAACTCTAGTGCAGTGATAGTGTCAGGATTATTGACCACATTGTCAAACAGGTGACACAGCAATAGCAATGCATGATGTGGTACGGAACAGAAAAGCCAGTGTACTAGAACGGCCAGTTTGAAAACAAAAATTGAACCAAACTTTAAAGTTGTAAGTGTAAAAAGTTGTCAGGATGTTAACAATGAAATGAAAAATTGCAGGTACGTTATTTAAACAGTTATAGCAAGACACATGGGGACGTATAATGCTATATTTTTCAGAACCCCGCTACTTACTTTTTAAGAGTGTAAAGGAATGGGTTGAGACAAGCACAATAACAAAGAACAGAAGAGGGCAAGAGCAAAGAAGGAAAGTGTAATTGGGAAGAAAGTTGGAAAATGAATATAAGAAAAGACAGAAGGGGGAGAACATACAGAAAGTCAAGGTGAATTGATAAAGAAAGGATAGCCTAACCCTTATAAATGTTTGAATGAGTAAATCTTCACAGTAATTTAGCATTTTCCAATGCTTTCAATGGTTTTACTATATAGTATTACCATAGTTTGTATGCGCTTTACCATGCATCTCTGGGCTTTACAATGCTTACCAATGCTTTATCATGTTTTTGTGCACTGTGCTTTATTACACTTTGTTGTGCTTTTACTACAATAAACTTTTAAAAGTGAACTATATCTTGATGAAAAGGTTTCCCCGATCAGCCCATATGCTTAAAACTTACCGTCTCTTTATCTTGCCAGTAATAATGTTTAAAATGATAGTATTTCAAAGAGTGATTTTATAATTTAAGTATTTTGTTATTTGTAAGGCTGTGCGTATTTTTGTGTTTTATGTTGTATGTGGCGTGTTTCTGTTGTCTATTATATGTATTATTGTAGTGGTGCACATACCATGGGTTATGTAGCCCAGGTAATGCAAAATGTATATTTGTATTTAGGCAAGGGAAATGCACAATCACTTCACACGCAGATTGAAGTAGGTATTAGGATGGAAGCATGGGGATCACAATTAGTTCACATGCAGATGTACCGAGATTCCAATTAACATCACTGATTAGCAATCGAGTCTCGGTACAACTGCATAAAAGATGCAGTGTTTCACTCACTCTGGGTTGGGTTTGAGTGGGGAACGGGAGAGCGAGAGAGGAGAAATAATTGATAAAGTAAACAATTGCTACTCGTGTTGGCTTTATACCAGCACGACAGTTTATATTAGTGTTTTGTTTGTCTGTTTATTTTGGCCCATGTTCCCTTTGTTTTGTAAAAGTGTTTTGATTGTTTAAATCTTTTAATTTAATAAAAGCTGAGTGCTGTAGTGTCTTAGTTTCACTCACAGTTGCCTTGTGTGTTGTGGATTTATTTCCTGGCCTGACGTCACCACCAGTCATCCTGGCCACACGTGGTGTCAGAGAAGTGGGAAACAGTGCCTTCAAGATGCAGGCCAGGAATGGTACTGCGGGTGAATATTTTTGTGCGTGGAAAACAGGATGGGAAGAAGAAATGGAGCCATGGCATAATAGCCAGAGGGAGTTGAAGCAAGGAGGGGCTCCATGGTGCCTCTCCTGCTTGGAGTATGGGTACCTCCCAGACTTGTGCCCCTATGAAGAAGTACCCCCTTTTCTGGAAGCCTTCGATCAGGGTGAGGTGGATCTGCTTGAAGGCTGTACCATTGCCATAGGCAGATCAGGACACCTACCTCATCTGCCTAAAAAGGGAGGAGTGGCAAAGTTGGGCACATATCACCTGACCAACCCCTCCCTGGCAGAAGGTGGAACTGCCGACCGTGAATAGGAGGAAGGGGAGGAGTGGTCGACCCTGTAAAAAGGGTAAAAAGCCAGCACAAGGTCCAACGCCCAAGAGGGTGGAGCCCGAGTGTCCAGCTCCCAAAAGGGTGGAGCCCGAGTATCCAGCACCTAAGAGGGTGGAGCCAGAGAAAGGGCAGCCCAAGAGGGACCGCTTAGGCGGCTACTTCCGCCTGGTCAAGGCCTCAAGTTGTGCCCTTCCTGCGGGAAGGAGGGTCCTCTCTGTTATCAATTGCCCCCGCCCTTGAGAGGAGGCCTTGAACTGGTGTACTGCCTGTGGGGAATGGGGCCACTTCGTGGTCAACTGCCCCATCCACCAGTTCCTGGTGCGATAGGGAGAAACCTTTCTGTCTCCAGTGTGAGAGAGAGAAGCCCTGCTGTCTCCAGCGCAAAAGCAGTGTCAGCAGAATCATATCTATAAACGATGCGCTCTGTCTGTGCTTCAAAAAGCTGTGAGGGGCTCTTTACCTGCTGCCGCCTTGTCCACAAAGTGCAGCTCTGTGTGGAAGCTGCTCAGCTCAGGGTACTTCTCCTGGATGATGTTCACGATGAAGTGCAACAACGTCTGCTTACGGTCTGTCGACTTTGTATCCAGCAGCTAGGTGGGGAAACCAAGATTACAACATTACAGTGCTTCATGGCAAACCACCAGAACATACAGATTGTAATAAATGCTATATATTTGCAGATGTTAAACATGGCACTTGCCACTCCTGTATATACAACTGAAATGGCTCCATCCTAGAACTTTATAAACATGGCGCATTGGGCATCTGACTAACTAGGATCTAAGACTGCACAGCTATTATTGTTCATGGGGAAGTCCAGTCACTGTTTACACTTGTAGCATGTATAAGAAGCATGCATTTTCAAAGTACTGGAGCTGTCCTGTGTAAAATAACCCCCGTTTACTTGGGACCCCCTCACTGTGCGCCTTACCAGGTCAAGACTCTGTAACCGGAAACCATACGCTGCCCCTCTCTTGCTGCTGTTCATGTAGTTGCCGAAAGCCAGGATAATCTTAAATAGAAAGGCATAATTCCATGTAAAAAAGTACAAGTGTGTGTTTTACAGCACTAAAATACATATAAGCTGAAATATATACAGGGTATATTGTACATTATTATAGGATGATTGTACATGGCTACAGATCACAGTATTTTGTTCCTTCAATGGTCTTCCCCAGTGTTAAACATGGTTATTCTTCTGTGTGAATTACTCTGTTTGCACCTGTTTTAATATTGTCGCCTTCCGCCAATGTGGAACCATTTGTCCAAATCACATTTATAATATTCAAAACCTGAACCTGTCTGTCATCACTCATGGCTTTCTTTTGTATTTATCTATTTAACTACATGTGCACTTTTTAAAACAAGCAGTGCCACTAGAAAAAGATAAAGGTGGAAAAATGTAAAGGGCTGGAGACTAGCAGTCCCAGCCTACAGGGGGTGAGCCCGATATAGTTTCTGCAGAATAAATCTACACCTAACTATTCAGGCAGTTATAAAGTTTTGCTAAGTGCATGGTCAAGTCGAATACCAACATCTGGATTTGGAAACTGGGAAAAAAAGGGATTGCAGTAAAGCTTACCTCAAGGATTTTTTTCAGTTTGGCAGAAGACTTGATGGACATTGATGCAGCAATAATAGCATTGAGGTGCTGAAACGAATGGGAAAATGTAAGTTACCGTGCACTGTATATTCTTTAAACTTAACTGCATTGTTAAGAATGTGATCATGCAGGGCTGCACCTTTTATAATGCTATAGTAAGAAGCCACAGTCATGAGACCATGCCATTTGTGTTGCACTTCATAACAATAATGAAAGTGCAGTGACAATATGGAGCAAAGGAGAGCCACAGCCATGCTTATACCTGGTTCGGCCTATAAAGGGCCAGCACTGTACATGTTTAAGATGCAGAATTCAAATCTGAACCTGACTCACAGGTTTGAGCAGCTGCACCGTGTCGTTGAAGTTGCCCATGAAGGTGAGGATGCTGATGTGTTCAGAGAGCCGGGGGATCTTGCTGAACCGCACCATGAAGCGGTCCTCCTCAGAGAGATCGTCCAGGGGTTTCCTGTCCCGCTCGTACTTACTGATCAGCTTCTGCTCGTACTCCGTAGGGATGAAGCGCGCCAGCAGCTCCAGGAAATCCAGGCTGAGGCACTGCATGTTGAACCTGGGGACCGGACGCAGAGACACTAGCACTCAGGGGACACCACTGAGGCAATGCAACAAATTTGGATTCTTCCACTTCAGAAAGTCCAATCTTTCAGTATTTATTCATTAAATACTTCAGATTTAATATGTAACATTTCAATTTTTTTAAAAACCTTTTGTATATTACCACTCATTTTTCCCACAGTAACTTCGTTCTGTGCAGTTTCTATAAATCATTGAATTTTTATAAATATGTAAGATAGATTTTTTTAAACTTCTATTTTGAATATAGGCCATGCCTTGTACAATAGATTTTTTTTGTATCCCCCAAACTTTCTTCACAGTATAATAATACACAAGGTGTTTTGTTTTCAGCTCTTCAACAGTTGTAGATTTCAAGTTAGCTATAACATTTTATAAGTAACTTGAATTCTCAACTTTTTAGGAGCTGAGAACAATTAAAAGGTTTAATTAAGCAAATGATTAGTTGAATTAAGGCTCTAGTTAAGTAATTGAGAGCTCAGTTGGAATTCCCAGGACCAGTCTCATGACTGTGGCTTAGGTGTAGATTTATTCTAGCCTAATGTAAAGAGTTACTGACAAAAAAAAAAAAAAAAAAAATGTGTTTGAGCGTACGTTTCGATGGCAGTGCAGATCTCTGGCATGTTGAGCCCGGCCTTGCGAAGCGTTATGGCCAGGTTCTTGGCCCGGTTGGATTCGATGAGTGTCACTTTGCTCGGTGCCTTCTGGACAGCCTTGACCTTGATGGTGCTGATGTTAAGAGAGGGGCCCTGAGCCTTGGTCTTGAACTCCTCCTCAAACACATCCATGTTCAGCTCCTGTTGATAAGGACACAGCAAGCAGAAAGTGAACACACTGCGCCTCAATAGTTCATTATTCATTAATTAATGATGAATCCATGATGATGATACTGTACAAGCCCTATATTTTACTGTATGGGGCCCTAATTCACTGTCTCTAATGGCTGTCTTCATTTGAAGCCTATTCTGTACTGGTTTCTTCATTTAAATAGAGCAGATGGGGTCAGATTGACAATGATAACCTAGACTGCGAGAGAAACAAACACAATAATCATCCCATTCACCCTTTAGTTAAAATTTAAAACTATGATTCTCAGCTCCGGGGAAAATTATTCTATTAGAAAGTGGCTATATTTAAAAAAGACGATTTTTGGTAACCATAGAGTTCTTCTGTTTAAATCTCAAGGACTGGCATGGGGCAGTGAGACCTTGCCAGTTAACTCCTTTAACACTCCCTATTGGCTTTGGGCTCTCTGTGCTCGACACAGCTCCTGGCTGGAGCATGCAGCTCTGTTTTCCATAGTGGCAATTTAGGAGCACATTGGACCAGATTCTCAAAGCTGTTTACTCCTAATCGTCATTGGTGCAAGAAATACCAATTTCAATTTTAAAATGAACAATAACCAACTTACATTTCCTCACAAGCCCAGAAAATGTCTGAGTTGTTTTTTGTTTTGGTATATTGACAGAATGTGGTGTGTCTTTTTTTATTCTTCAAATGACAATTAGCATTGAAAACCTAGACCAGTGTGACAACTATACACCCAAATCACAGTACTCTATCATTATTGCCTTTTCCACATATTTAACCTTATTATCCATATATTAACCTTAATTATATATAATATTATATATATATAATATATAATATAATATTCTATATATTATATATATATATATATATATATATATATATATATATATAATGCATAATAATAATATCTGATTATTTTACCCCTAAGATGTGCTCATCATCAATTTCATTGAAGATGGTTCCTGTTACTTGGTTGGGTTTTAGAGCCACCCAGTTCAACAGCGGCATGCGGGATTTGGTCTTGATGGGCTTCTTAGACTTCACTGGAAATGAAGGAGAATGAATGTCACGGTGTCGTGGTGTCATATATATGATATGAGACTCCAGGCTTAACTTTCAACCATTACTAAC
The DNA here is from genome assembly GCF_017654505.1 of Polyodon spathula. Lineage (NCBI taxonomy): Eukaryota > Metazoa > Chordata > Actinopteri > Acipenseriformes > Polyodontidae > Polyodon > Polyodon spathula. Next base: position 40,805,283 of record NC_054545.1, read on the forward strand.
AAAACAGAATCAATCTACAAACCCATGCCAGCATCACCACACAGAGCACCCAGACATAAGCATAGAGACAGAGCTTCCTCAAACTGTTACTCATAACCACCCTTGTTTCTAGACAGGCAGAGCCCTTTTATAGTTTTTTCTAAATATCAGATATCGCAAATTTGAAAACAAATACATTTTTTAAAGTAATACTTATTTCTCTTACTTTTTTTTTATTATTTTATCACTGATTTTCTACCCAATTTGGAAAGTCCAACTACTTTTCCTCACAGCAGCAAATCCCCACACGTCAGGAGAGCTGAAGGTCAAGGGATGCGAATTTCCGCTCCCCTCACTGTATGACTCGCTCTGCACACCATATAGCTGTACATTTACCAGGTGAGCCACTTGGGGACCCCACTTTTAATAACCCTAATTCTTGTTAGAGCCCAAGTCAATTTTTTTTCAAAAATCTAAAATATACAGTGATTTAAATTCAAAGATTTCATCCCTTGCTTGAGAGTTAGATGCATGCATTTAGGATCACTAGCTCACAGTCATTTTTTGCTTTAAACTAATAAAAAGTCAATTTGTTTATCGTTCACGCAGAAATGTTAGAAAGAAGATAAAAGTAAATTGATGCACTCTGAAATAATTCAGTGGCATGGCTTACTACAATATAAAGAATAGAACATTCACACTAAATATCTTTACTGATGTTAAAAAGAAATTTCCAAAACCTTGCTTTACATTTACAAGTAGTACTTTCGTTTTCTGCTGCCGTGGTCATTAATCAACTGGGCCATTGCTTTCAAATTCACTTTACTTCCTAGTAGCTGTTGTTGTTTCTGTCTCAGAAGATGTTATTATATGGTGAAGGATGGCGGCTAAAAATACACATTTTTAAGTCATTGAAAGATAGAGACTTTGACATTACCCACATCTCTGACAGGGTGTGCAAGTCTCCTAATTGTATTTATTCTTTAATAAGTTAGACAGTTTTGGTCCTCAGTTAATATTTAAACACTGCCAGTCAGAAAGTATTATGCATTATAAACAATGGAAGATAATTAGAAATATAGAAAATAACCATTGTTATGTTTAAAGGAATCCCAGCTATACAGAGCACAGGGGGCTTCGAGGGGACATCATGCAACACACCAGAAAGGGAGGATACTTTCACAAGAGGTGGGAACACAGGCAAACAATTTCACCTCCCCTTAGGCACTTTAACCCTTTAGGCACATAATCCAGCACTGAGGACATTCAGGTGATCCAAAGAATAGAATAACCAGCAAACATTTTCTTTGTTTTGCCTTTGGATACTACATTTTTCTAACTGGGTGAATACAAATCTCTTTCAAGTGTTTTTGTATCACTTGCACTTTTTTTTTTATTGAACTCATTATTAAAAGAGTAATGTATTAAATAATAAACATACAGATTTATGAAGAAAAACAAAGGTATTCAAGTACTGTACGTTAAGGACACTTTAAAATGAGACCACCTAATTCAATGTCCAGTGTGCTGGGTGCAATGGAACATAAAGGTATATTTAGGTATTTTGCTAATTTGTTTTTCTCCTGTTGTATTTTTAGACCTTCTATAAAGGAATTGTTTCTCTTGAAATGGGAATGTGAAATGTGAATGAACTGTACCCTTTCACCTTTCACCCAGGTTACCTTGACAGTGCTCTATGTGGTCAGGGTCTGTGCTGGTCTCAGTCTGAGCAGAGACCCCAGGTTCGACTCTCAAGCACAGCGCTGCTAAAGATCGTCCATTTGGTTAATATTAACCTCAACATTTCCACAATCAGAGCAAATACACACACAGGCTTACATGTAACTACAATAAAGCAACTTTTTCTTAGGCAGATGTAATAATTGGTTGTGTAGATGGGTGGATTGTGTAGAAAAGTATCCGGCTTGCAGACAGAGGTGTTTGACAGACATAATTTAGATAATAATAAACAGATTAGTTAAACAAATAATAAAAAAGACCATCTACCAGCCCAGGTATGAACCAGTTATCTGCCATTTGTGTGGAGTTATATGTGCAAACTTGAGCACGTGAGCACCCAACCATCGTAACTCTGCCATTTCGAAGTCAAAATTCAAGTTATACCACTGATATACATCAAAATCCAATGAAATTCACTTATATACACCATTGTAGCCTGGAGAAGCATGTCTAACATAATACGTAACTGTACTTTACCTGAAGCAGATTGTGAATCCGTGCTGCCATTCAAAAATCCACCTGGAGGAGGAGGGGGAGGGGCTGGTCCATTGGCTCCACCTGGAGGTGGGGGAGGGGGAGGGACAGGAGTGCTGGCTCCACCCAGAGGTGGTGCCAGGGTTGGCGTTTGATGGGAAGGGGTCTCCTCTGAGCCAGGCAGGGGTGGAGGAGGTGGAGGAGGTGGGAGGGGCACTGATGTGGATGAGGGCAGAGCTAACTGGGGAAAGTATGTGGAATGGTCTCCAGCCAATGGGGGAGGAGGAGAGGGAGGGGGAGGGGGAGGTGGAGGAGGAGCTGGGGTAGGCAACAGAGGGCTGCTGGATTCCTCTGATACAGCCTGTGAAGCTGGCTCGAGTGGTGGACCTGTGTAGAAACAATTTATTCGTTTAAAATTTGATCCTTTAAATGGATCGTTTTTATTATTATCAATTAATCATTTAGCAGACGTTTTTATCCAAAGCAACTTACAGAGACTAGGTAGTGAATTATGCATCACAACTGCTGCTGTAGAGTTACAATAAGACTTCGGTCCTACTTCTCAACCGAAGGATGGAGCACTAGGAGGTTAAGTGACTTGCTCAGTGTCACACACAGTGAATCAGTAGCGGAACTGGGATTGAATCAGAAACCTCCTGGTAACAAGCCCCTTTCTTTAACCACTGGACCACAAGGCCTCCTTTATATTATCTTCCAAGTATTTATTGTATTAGCTATATAATATCCTATGTTACCTCTTCTGTATGATTCTCTATTGGTTGTTTCTGAAAAGGCTAGCATTTTAACTTTGTGCCGTGCACCTAAGCCCGTGAAGCAGTATGCACTAAACCCTGCAGCGTTTAAATGCTTCTCCGCTTCTCTTGAGAAAATTGTAACTTTTTTGGATTACTTGGTTAAAGTCTATTGATGAATATTTTTCAAAAAACAAATTATTGCGCTGTCAGAAGGCATGGAATCTGCTACACAGCCTCTTATCTCAGGCAGAACAACAGACAATATAAACGTAGTGCTTATATCAGTGTTACTGTACATGGGACTTCTATGAGCACTACTGAGACTTGTAACCCAAAAGCAATAATTGAGCTATGACACTAAAACATGAGTTGATGACTGTTTGTTTTATTACAGCCCTCTCGTGATATAAACACAGAAGCAACAGACTATCAGAGCAGGAAACAAAGCTATGCTACTTTCACAGCACTATTTTGCCCCTAAAAATGTGTTTTACCTCACCTGCCTTGGCAGTTACCGTAGCAGAAAAAACAAACAGGGTAATAAAAAGGAACAGATATCCCACCCAGCCTTTCTACATTGGTAGCATACAGAAAACATCTGGGTACCACTGCATGTGTGTAGAAAACAATAGAAAATCATACTAAAATATTTGGTTTATTTTTTAATAGGGATGATAGATATTTGTGGTGTTTGCTGACCCTTATAAAAGTTTACCATTGCAAATTTGCATTATGATTTTACAGTTATGTTTTCCCACAGTTTTACTATGCATTACCTTAGTGTACCTCTCTGGGCTTTACAAAGATTTAACTGTGTTCGATTGCACTGCTTTTACTGGGTTTAATTGGAGTTAAATGGACAATAAATTAGCAGAATATATCATAGACTAGGATAACAGAATTTCCAAAATCTTCAGGGCACAAACACAAAAATCTTCCAGAAATTACAAACCTTTCAGAACCAAATAATTATACACTTATAATTAACAAAAAACTAAAGTTTGAAGCTAGGCTCACTACTTCTATTTGACTTCTAATCTGATAAAACATTTGATTAACTCAGCAAAAAACAGCTAAGAAGGGAGTTTCCGGCAGGAGCTGATGCTGACAGTAGAATGTTGATGTTGGGTCCCAAAAAATGATAGCTAGAACAAAATCTATGGGTCTCCACCAAATCCTTCAGTGCACACTATGCACATGTGCAGCTATTCTGCAGCCCTGTCATCGGCTATCAATGAGATGTAATATTGATAGTAACCTGTGTGTACTACAGGGGGCGTCTGGATGACAGTGATGGGGATGACCTCGATGGCCAGCTCTCCCTCTGTGTTCCTGCTCATGTGGATGAGGCCCTGGTCCTGCAGCTCTGCCAGTCTCTGCTTCAGCTCTGAGGAGTCCTGCTTCACCCGCTCACTGTCCACCTCCTGCTGCTTCAGCATGCTCACCTGTGCCGCCGACTCCCGCAAACTCTCCTGGATTCAACAGGGAAGAACAGCTCCCCAGTTAGAGAAAGACTGAGAACAACTTTCCAGTTAAAGAGAAACACAGAGAACAGCTCCCCAGTTAAAGAGAAACACAGAGAACAGCTCCCCAGTTAAAAAGAAACACAGAGAACAGCTCCCCAGTTAAAGAGAAACACAGAGAACAGCTCTCCAGTTAAAGAGAAACACAGAGAACAGCTCCCCAGTTAAAGAGAAACACAGAGAACAACTCTCCAGTTAAAGAGAAACACAGAGAACAGCTCCCCAGTTAAAGAGAAACACAGAGAACAGCTCCCCAGTTAAGAGAAACATAGAGAACAGCTCCCCAGTTAAGAGAAACACAGAGAACAGCTCCCCAGTTAAAGAGAAACACAGAGAACAGCTCCCCAGTTAAGAGAAACACAGAGAACAGCTCCCCAGTTAAAGAGAAACACAGAGAACAGCTCTCCAGTTAAAGAGAAACACAGAGAACAGCTCCCCAGTTAAAGAGAAACACAAAGAACAGCTCCCCAGTTAAAGAGAAACACAGAGAACAGCTCCCCAGTTAAAGAGAGAGGCTGAGGACAGCTCCCCAGTTAGAGTAGTAAATTTAAAACTTTAACTAATAATCTTTAACAAATGTTTGAAACAACTGGTTGAAGAACTAGTATTTTAAATCAGGTTAAAATAACTTCAGATTGAGTTCGAAAGATAAGTTTAGAAACACAAGATGGATAAAGAAGCGGTCTGTTTAAAGGTGTGAGTAATCCTGTATGTGTCAGCTTGTCTTGTGTGTATAAAGTGTGATAGCTTTCTGTTTCTGTAGTCCCTGAGTTTTTGGTATTGGATCAAGCTGGCAGTACCTCCCGTAACTGTGTATAGTTAACATGTGACAGGACAGGCCCTTCTCTGTATCGTCATGGGTGGGGATTCCCTGGAGAAGTTGCTGCCTAATGTTTCCAGTCAGTAGCAATCACCTAATTAAGTGCTGATCTGCACTAATTCCACTGGTTGCTGTTCTGAAGCCACGCCAAGTATGGGACAAGTGATACAGGAAGCTGGACAGGGTTGTGTATGCTGGCTGGAACTTCCAGTGCAACAGGAAGCTGGACAGGGTTGTGCATACTGGCTGGAACTTCCAGTGCAACAGGAAATCAGAGAGCTGAGTGTACTGGCTGGAACTTCCAGTGCAACAGGAAGCCAGAGGACTGTGTATACTGGCTGGAACTTCCATGAAAGTATGTATCTCTTACTGTATTTACTGTAAATAAACACTGGATAGCCCTATTCGCTGCCCCAAAGCAGTGTGTTCCTGGCACTTCTTGCCCAACCTCAGCTTTGTAGATAAATGTATTGTATAAAAGCCCCTGCATATTGTTGCTGTAGGCAGGTTTGACTGTTTGCCCGGTGACTGTGTTTCTATCCTCACCCTCAGCACCTCCACCTCCTTCACGGCCTGGATCAGCTGCTTCTCCAGCTCTGCCATCTTCTCCATTGACACACTCTCACTGTCCTGCAGCTTATCTGACAGCTGGGAGGGAGGGAAACCAACATGTCAGAAAGTAGCTTTTCAAAAGCACTCAATAAATAAGCGCTCACTTGTGCCCAGCTTGTTGCAAATTGATAACTGTGACACTTAAGGAATTCAGCAGTGTTTTACAAAAAACAGTGCCATCTATTATAGTTGTAAGTTCAAATTAGGTATTTATTTGCCTTGTTTTTGTGAAAATGAAATGATAACAGGCCTTCGAATGTCTGACCCAGTTGTTACAGTCAGTTACCGTTTTACTGTAAGTCAGTAGGTGTTACTTTTCACTAGGCACAGATTATCATTACTTGTGTGCATTGCATCCCAAAAATGACTAGATTATAATATAAACACTGTTCTGTGAGCACATTTCCCAAAGGCTGTTACATTTCCCAATTTAAATAAATAAATAAATAAATGGAATACCTTATAAGTGGATACGTGACATAAATGTGTAGTGAATGTAGAGAAATATGGTGACTTCATTTAACACACATGCATAAATGTGTGTTTGTTGCTTAGTTAACACATTACATTAAGTATCTCTACTGTGTATTTACATAGCACAGTAATCCATTGTGTATCTGTCCGTTCATATCCGCCCTCACTGTTTACCTGCCAAGATCAATCTCTTCAACAACATTAGTTTGTTATTCAACAGAGAAGATTACTTCAGATGTTGTAGATCCTACCAAAGTTTTCGCGCACTGTGTTGTATGTGCTCCGTGCGCTGACACTGCTGGTAGTGTCACGTGAGCTGTTCTTCCTGTTCGCCTGCGGGGGGCGTATCAACTTCAACCTCTGCCTCGATCTCCTGCCTGTCACTCAGGAGCGAACGCACGCACCCACATGGCAGACGGCTACTCTGTCACAAACATTAATACCCTGTATCTTTCTAAACAAGGGATTTAGGGGAGCTCCCTAATAAAAGCTGAATCTCAAAACCATAATTGTGTGAATATAGTAATTGTTACAGTTGTGTATAATGGGATTTAAAACAGGATTAATTTATCCGCCTTTTTACATATCCACCCTTACTCTGGTCCCAGCGCAGTCGGATATGTGATGGTTTACTGTAGTTACTTAGTAAATGCATGTGTACTTATACATAATTACAATGTTACTATGCAGTTACAATGTACTTCATGTGTAAATCTTTTTGCATGATATAACCCTAACCCTAATCTCAAACCCTAGTCCTAACCCTTTTCTGATACAATTGTGGACTTAAATATATCGTACAAAAAGATGTACACATTAAGTACATTGTAAGTATGCCTAATAACATTGTAATTATGTGTAAGTACACATGTATTTACCATGTAACTGCTATGTAAGTGCACAGTAATTAGAGACACTTGATGCTTGCTTTGTGTGTTGCAGGTCATTCACACACAGTACAGTCTGAAGCTGCAGGTGGTGGTGTTGTGTTTCTGCTACCTGTATGTTGAGGTCCTGCAGCTCCTCCATGTGCTCCAGTAGGGCATTCTTGGTCTCAGCATCCTCCAGCAGCGCCCCTACATCAAACACATTGTCCAGGTATGCCTGGATCTGCACCAGCAGCTTGTCACTCTCTGTGTGCTTCAGCTTCTGTTGAGATATCAGCGCCAGCATTTATTACACATTTTCAGCTAGGTGAGTAATGGGAACTAGTCTCAAACCAGAAAACTTACATGGCTACATTCTCACCCTTACAGAAGGTAAATCTGCATGGCAATTCCCCAGGCTTTAGATAAGTTTATGATGAATTTCCTTGTTTATTTATGTGCTTTTCCATACCTCTCTGTCTTACAATGCTTACCTATGCTTTCACTACGCTTTATTACACATTACTATACTTTACTTTGGGAAACATTTAAAAGGGGTAAAGCTAGTCCAAACCATCATAAGAGCACATTTTTTCAGAAAGGAAAAATGCAACCAATAGAGAAACCAAAATAGAAATAAATCTTTTTTTGGATTTGTAAGTACACTGTATTTATTTTCTGCATTGTTTTTTTTTTTGTTTGTTGTTTTTTTTTTTACTTTTCAGAAAAAAAAATATTGGGCTAATGACCATTTGGAGTAAACATCTTGAGAGTTAGCGCTTTTATTTTACCTTCAACACATGTTCCCCATGGTCATGTAGGAGGTCAGCTCAGGAAACGGGAAATACTGAAGCTGACACCAAAAACATGGGGCAAAATCATTTGCTACTAAACATGAAGAAATCCCATCAGATTGTGATCCGTTTTCAAACAAACAGAACCCATATGAACTGAGCTCACCTCCAGGTACTCGTCCAGCCCGTGTTGACTGAACTGGTACTGCAGATGCACCCGGAAGTTCATGTTTTCTACAGAATGAACCACGATGTTGATGAACTGCATGCAGGCCACCTAGGGAGGAGACAGCAGACTGAATCAACAAGGTGCTGCAGAGCAGGGTTGTCCAATCATCGTCCTGGAGAGCCATTCCACTCCAGGTTTAACAAGTAAAATGAGATACATTACTACAGTAGGATGTGGATGGAAGTTATATTGGTTTAATTAAACAATTCAAAACAGGGTTGGAACAAAGAGCAGGATTGGAAGGGACAATTTTGGCCACCACTGCAGCAGAGCTACTGTAGGACTGACACAGTAGGCACATTAAACAGTCCGGTTTCTCCTAGCAAACACTAGACCCTGCAAGCATCCAACCCCCTTATCCAATTTTGTTTTAGATCTGCTATAATTATAATTTAATGCTGGGGCTTGCATTATTGTGTTTGTTTTTCTTTGAGATGTGTCACATGCGATGGGTTTAACTGGATTATTGTTTTGTCATTTTGGAAGCACTTAAAAAAAGTTTTTATATGACGCTCCCTTAGCAGACATTTTGTTCTATCCTTGCTCTAAATCACTGCACTATCAGTACACTAGAGCGGCCATTTTTAAATAAGCTTTGAAACAGACTTCAAAGTTGCAAGTGTAAAAGGTTGTCAGGATGTTAACAATGAAAAGAAAAATTACAGGTAAATTATACAGTTGTAGATGAGCAATGCTATGTTTTTTGAAACCCTCCTACTTACTCTTACCATACCTCACTATTTACATTGCTTACCTATGCTTTATTAAACTTTATTATGCTTTTCCTATGGTAAACTTTTATAAGGGCATAAAAACAATTGAAACTGTTTACTTACAGTACATGAGTTTTGTTGGCAAAATGTCATCTTGTGGCAATGGCTTGTGCAGTAGTTAAAGTGAAGGACCTGCCATGGGTGCATAGCGATGGCTGTCCAGTGTGTGAACACTCACCATAAAGTCAATGTTGCTGTCCTCATTACGAAAGTACTCCATCAGCTTCTCGAATCGGTTCTTCTCGCCGCACACCTGCTGAGACACAGACAGAGATGGACGGGGTGCACAGCTGCTTATAGGCAGCTCTGGGCCTTAAACCGATTTGAACTCCTGGCTGCAAGATTTAATTGCATAGCAACAGCTGCTTGCTTACTTAAACCAGTGCACCTACATGAAAAGACAAGACAGGAGGCTGTGTGGTTCAGTGGTTAAAGAAACAGGCTTGTAACCAGGAGGTCCCTGGTTAAAATCCCGACTCTGAATCAGCCACTGAATCATTGTGTGACCCTGAGCAAGTCACTTAACCTCCTTGTGCTCTGCCTTTTATGTAAGTGACTCTACAACTGATTCATAGTTCACACACCCTAGTCTCTGTAATCGCTAAATAGTCTGCTAAATAAACTAATAATAATAATAATAATAATAATAATAATAATAATAATAATAATAATCACCACTTTAAGCATGTTGGGTAAGAACATAAAAAAGTTTACAAATTACTTGCTCATTTGGTTGTTAGTAGCTTATTGATCCCAGAATCTCATCAAGCAGGTTCTTGAAGGATCCTAGGATGTCAGCTTCAACAACATTACTGGGGAGTTGCTTCCAGACTCCCACAATTCTGTGTAAAAAAGTGCCTCCTACTTTCTGTTCTGACTGCCTCTTTATGTAATCTCCATTTGTGACCCCTGGTACTTGTTTCTTTTTTCAGGTCGAAAAAGTCCCTTGGGCTGACATTGTCAATACCTTTTAGAATTTAGAATCAGATCGCCACGTAGTCTTCTTTGTTCAAGATTGAGTAGTTTTAGTGTTAAACTGCTTTTTGTTCGTATTGGTGCTATGATTTCTGCTTTAAACTGCTTTAAACACTGTGTGTTAAGTATCAATTTTCATCGATTCTTCAGAGTGCTGACATCACAGTCAATCCACTCTGCTTGGAAAACAAAAGCGTCAGTATTACCCTGAGTTGCTAAACCACAGTTTGCCACAAGGTGGCATTATATCCTGCATTTAGATCACTTCTAGCGATTCTCATGCTTAATTTGAATCTTGTTTGAAAGTGTTTTAAGTGAAGTGCACTAACTTTGAACCGTAATACCTTAATAATGAAGCTATTTTTTTCTTACTGTTTTTGTACATCTTGAATGTTTTGGATATAGAAGTCTAATAGCAAAATGTCAGGGTCCTATTAAGTGATTCAAAGGACGGCAGGATTTAGATTTACCACAAGTTAGATCAATTGAATTGACCCCCATGCTATAGTCTTAACAAAAGAAGACAAACCATAAGCAGGCAATGGTGTAGTGGGTTGTTCCTTTAAAGTCATGCTATTGTTAGTGTTTTAGTTTTGAAAAGCTTTTGAACATGTTTTTTTAGCCTTAGAGTATTACTAAAGCAACAAGTTTGTCAAGATGTTTATATTTTGTGTTTGCAGTTAGAGAGTCTTTCGAGCCAACTAAAAATAACTAAAAGAAGAGAACCAAAGTGGTGGGCTACAGGAAACCTAACAAGGACTCAAGCGAGTGTGTCAAATTGGACTTTACTGGAACTAAGGAGCCACTCGGAGGAACTGCAATACGCTGCAGCCTAGAAGAGGAAGCGCTAGCCCTGCTTGTTACCAGGAACAATAATGTGGGCACCACTCTGAACCTCACTGTTAAGTAACCCAACCGTGGTTTTAAGGGAAGAGCATGAAGATAGGAAATGTGTTGAGGTTTTGGGCAAATGAAGACAAAACACAAGGACAAGTCAGTGACTGTTTTATTCTCACTGGAACTGTGGGGTGGTATCTGTGGAAGGAAACAAGAAGTCAATTACCAGGGAAACTACAAGGGGTAATTGGACAACAAACAGAATCAAATTACTTACCTTTGGTTGTTGCTAGGAGTCTTCACTGCCACCTTGTGGCTCTCTGGAAAAGCTTCACCAGGGTCTTCAGGAGGACCCCACTGTTCCACCACTCACCTCTAGAGGTCACTATAAAGAGGGCTTTGATAACCAGTGAGATGGATTGTGTGTGTATGACAATCTGGACAAGACTCCAGATTGTATTTCATGTTGACAAACAAGCACTGTGTCACACCTTGCTAAACAATGCAGTATCTTCTATATACACTATCATTACAGAATTAAGAAAGGGGGTTGCACGGATGTAGCAGTTTTGTTACACATTCCCATGCAGCGTTCTGCCCCTGCAGAGAACACTTACCAGCTGAGCTGCCAGGATGTACCTCACCGGCCTTCGCTTCCATAGTAAGTGTGAATCAGCAGCAGCTCTGGAAGCTAGCGGTTTCTTCTGAATAAGTCTGTGAGATTAAGACCAGTGCCCCTGCCAGGCTCAGGGGAAGCCCTGAATAATGCATCAGTCCCTGTGCTGGCACCAGCTTCTTTTTAACCCTGCAGGTACTGTGGAGGGGCAAGCTCCCATTGATACCTGTGCAGCCAGGCCAGCACTGGAGCTCTGCAGGACTGTGCTGTTGGGCTATTGTTACTGGCTTTCCTCCCAGTCCCTCTGCTCTAACCATGAGATCATACAGCCTCCTCAGCAATAAATACAGGACCACTGCATTTTATTCCTTCAGTTCTAGGCCATTATGCCTCCCAGTCCCTCAGCTCTAAGAACTAGGCACCAGCAAAAAAAAAAAAAAAAAAGCACAATGAGTCATTCTACTGTGTATCACCCTCTTGGTTTTTAGATGAAACTGGGTACACCATATTGCAGGTCTCTATGATCACAAATCTATCTATCTATCTATCTCTCTATCTATCTATCTATCTATCTAAAAACCTTTGAACACAAATCTATTGTCATGTAAAAGCTCTCTTCAGACTCATTCCAATGATACATTACTTCCAAGGTTATATCATTAAAAAGTTAATGAATTTTAAAACATTGCTTAGCTCTCCTTGAATTTCAATTTATTTATTTTTATTATATTTATATTTAGTCATCGCCAATGGCTTTTATCCCAGTTTTCTTCCCAATTTGGACTGCCCAATTATTGTTTTTATCCTGGTTCACCGCTGCAACCCTCCCTGCGACTTGGAAAACGGAGGCTGAAAAACACATCCTCCAAAACATGTTCCTTCAAATCCATCATTTTTCACACTGCGAATCTACAGCAAAGCCACCAGGCCTATAGTGCTGGAAGATAACACAGAGTGGCTTTGCAGTTTTCTGATCAAAATGTTTTCTGCTGAAGCGCTGTGGCTAGCTTCAAGATTAAATCTCTCAGTGCATTTGTTGTACAAAATGAAGGAATTGATGGTTGCTAGGTCCAGTAGAGTTAACAACAGGCTTGTGTATATATATATATATATATATATATATATATATATATATATATATATATATATATATATAAAATTGAATATTATTGTAGGTGATATTCAAAATAAAAACATATATTGTAAAAGGCGGTTCTAGTGTTAATGAAATTTAACTTTTAGATGTTCCACACACACACACACACACACACACACACACACACACACACACACACAAATATAAATTCTAAGTAGGAAAACTTATACTTCATGCATTCGTGTGCATGTTGCAAAGGTAACCAAACAAACAAGTAGCTAATGCGTGGCGTAATTCAGAATGGGCGAGACGAGACGAGAATTAATTTTTCTTGTTAAATGTTTTTATCATCATGGCAACACATGAAGCTCTCCTCACGATATTCAGAGTCGTTCTTTTCCTACTTATAAACTGACACAGACTTTAAATATCCCCTCCCCTAAATGACTATGAATTGAGTAATCTGAATTGGTACGGACGTTTTTTTTTTTTCTTAAATCACAACTGCATAGTAATGCATTTCCTGAAAAGTACGGCAGCCACATAATTATTGAGCTGCTGTCTGGTTTAAAAGATGACCTGGAGCCTGTCCCCCAGAGATGCCATGCTGTACCTGCAGTGGTCAAACTATTGTCCACCCTGCATTATCTTGGCTCTGTGTCCTTTCAGGGGACTGTGGTAGCTGTTGCTGGCATTTTCCAGTCCACTTTTTCTCGTGCATTGCCAGTTGTGCTCAATGCATTTTTGAGGCAAACTCCCACATACCTATTTTTCGCTAATACAGGGTGTACTTCAAGCCTTGAAAACAAATTTCTGTGACATTTCTGAACACACAGTAAACAAGTTACTGAACTAACGGCACGATCAGCATTAACGCGTTTTAGGACCTAACAGTAATTTAAACACACAAATGTGCATTCAAATCCTAATTAAAAAGATATAAGAAGTTACTGCCACTTTTATTCTTTTACATAGGCAGATAAAAACAAACAGTTAACAAACCATGTTTGCATTTGTGTATGAGGTACCTGAACTTAAGCGTCATGTAATTCGATGACACGACATCGTCCACCGCTGAGATACAGAAGCCTGAAAGCTACCAGACCACATTGTCAGCAAATACATTATCGAATATTGAGGAAAATGTTGGTATTCAATCGCAACAAAAACTAGTGCTGCATAAAATCACAGATGTTTTTATTTTAAAGCAGCCATTTTCTAATAGCAATAGAACCCTCATAAGAACCCTTGTAAGGTCCTTCTAGTTAAGTTTAAATTTAACGGCACGAGGCAGGCTTTATAGACAGTAAAGCCGTCTTTGGTTTCTATTGCTTTATTATGGAATTCAACCTCAGTCTGTCCCGGTTTGCCAGACAGTCGCTTGACTAGAGACTAAAAATCACCCGCGGTGACGGTCACCCCAGTCTTGAATCAATATAGCAAGTGCAACACTTGGGTATTTAAAAGCACTGCATCACCACAGATGACTTATGGTCTTTGATCTTTTTTTGCAATTTAAACTTGAATATCTCCAGGAGTTCTCAAAAGCCCAAGATAAAATTTGAGTACATTATTATATTTATATTTAGTACAGTATCCACAAAGCTGTCACACCTTAATTTAATGAATGTGTGATTAATGTGAAACTAAATCCAAAATACCTATTTTGGACTGAGAAATTCTGCCAGTTTGTCCCCACCCTGCCTACTCAATCAAAGGAATGTCCAATAACCCCCCCCCCCCCCCCACATCCTTATTTTCAGCTTGTCTCCTCACACTAAATAATGCAGGCTTGTCGCCTGCCTGCTGTAGCCCAGCACAATACCCCAGAGTGCCCATATCCACTTACTGAAACTCAGCCCACGCTGCCGAAACCTGAGCCCTGCACTGGCACCCACCCACACCACCAACCGCAGGCTATCCACCCTGCACTGGGGTTGACAATCCTGTCTCTTATGGACTATGACTTCTTGTGAAAATAAAAAAATAGGTGATCAAAAATAGTTTAAGAACTATTGCCTCAAATATACAAACCATCGCAATTACTCAAACATTCCCAGATGAAATATTTTTAATAATTCCTGTCCATTCCCAGATGAAATATTTTATTAATTCCTGTCCTTTTCGATCTCAGCTATGTCCAAAGACAACCTGTGTCTGCCCTCCACGTTAATAAATATAGTTGGTGAACTGGATGCCAAAACAGTGCAACATAATCCAACAAGCTGGAAATGCCCTCTCAGAACTGATCAAATAAACTCGTAAATAAACATACTGATTGTGTTTTATTTGTTTGCATCATTATATTTAACACAACCGCAAATTCAATACAACTTAAAAGAAAGGAGAGAATCTCTGACAGCACGAGTCTCTTCAGATCACTGCTGTCCAATTGAAACTGGTGGCTGAGGTAACCTTTACAGTTACCAGTTCTGCTTATAAGAAGCAGGATTGGGCTTGTTCTTTTGAAAGTCTTTTGCATAAACACTCATACTCTAACATGGGTTGCGCTTGTTTTGGGCTTGTTTTGAAAGGCAGTGTCGCTTTTTTTTTCTCGTCTTGGCAACACTGATAACCTTCCCCGTCTGTCTCACAGGCAGCCACTGATTCCTGAACGCCTCATTTTGTTGTTGACAAGTGGTTAACAGTGTGCAGGTGCAGTTGATCAATAAATGGACAGACAACTATAATCCAGGTGCAATGGTGTTTAATAGTTTGTAATCCAATTGCCTGATGGCGTAACAACAGTAAATAATAAACAATGTTAACAGGCAATACAGCGGCGTGTATTGCTGTGTTTAAATCTACGGTTGGTTCCCAAATGATAAACAGTCCCGTTCTTATTCACCCGCACGTAACACAAACACAAGTCCACAATGCGTGCTCTAGTGCTCGTAGTGAATATACAGTCCTTAGTGAAACAAAGTGCAGTGATGTTGTTTGGGTTGGTGCTGGCCTTTGAGGGCAACTCTGGATCGTGTTAGCCTTATAAACAATAACAAACAGTATTTTTTAGGCAAACAAACAAAACACTCACAATACAGCACAATACAGGTCCTTCCTGATTCAAAGCTTTAACCACTACAAAGGAACAGATTACGTCACTTCGTCCCCTATTTGTACCGTCATACATGACCCCTTGGTAAACCATTGCAGCCGCTCCTCCAATCCACAGCTGCCACATCGTTTCCCTTCTGGGACGATGCGTTAGCCCTCTGAAACTCTACCCCCTTTCTAGATGACCAACTTCCTTTTAACCCTAGGAATGAAATGTCAGGCCAACCAGTCCAGTGTACTATGTTCCCATTACTTAGCGCCCTCACAGGTCGGGAGGGAGATTTGCCACCAATAATCATTCTGTTTCTGTCACAAGGATACAGCAGGCAGTGACAATTTTGGGAACAAACTAATGCTGCACTTCAGTCCGTTTCATCAGTATCCACCACCTCCCTTTCAAGTGCCCACTACCCATATTTGCCCAAGAGTGGTGTTGAATGCTTCCTCAGCAGCTGTCAGCAGCCACTGAGTTCATTTTTAATTAATGAGTCTTAAGATGAATTAGTTGAAATAGTATTCACTACTAACAACATGACACCCCACTAATGACATTTGAAAATAAATAAATAAATAAATAAACAATCACTAGTAATCTACAAAAACAGCACAAGTACTTTACGCATAGCTAATTTACATATGAAACCCCACCTTTCGCATTCATTTGCATGACGTCGGGTGAAAAGCCCGGTTTAGTCAAGTAAAATGGAAACCCAAAAAAGCATTTTACACCAGACATTTTTCTCGAGCAAATGTCTTGAGTTAAAAAAATAAAAATTAAATAATGGAATCTCCGCCATTGTGGCCTTGGTCAAAGAAACAAAAAAACAAATTTATCAGCCAATCACTGTCACCTGTCATTGTTTCCAAATGCTTGTCACAGTTTCCAAACTATTTCTATGTGCTGTCTTGGTGTGGATATGTTTTAAAATTACAACATTTTGGTGAACTGCACGTTTCTATAAATACCCTGTTACATTTGTACAAAAATGCTCCAAGCCTCGTACACATTTGTAAGATGTACCAATGCTAATTTGAATCCCAGTGCGCCACTACAATCTTATTCTGCTAGGCAAATGTTGTTGTTGTTATGGCTAATGGATTAAATTTTTTGGCCATAACTGTACTTAATCTATTTAAGAATTGTTATGTTTTATGTATATATATGTATTTTTTTAAATGGCATCCAATAGTCAGTGCTATAAGAAAAAAGGAACTCTCTTTGCTTTGTTGTATGTGTTTTTCTTCTTCTTTGGGTTCCATAAAATATGGCAAATATGTTTTGTTCTGTTTTTTTCTCATTTTAGTGATGTGATTCAATAAAAAAATGAATTTAACCAACTGTGACTTACTTTTTCTTATTTATTTATACTCATTAACACTTTTTTTCACTAAAGTCATTGCAGAAATTTTGCAGAAACACTATTCTTGTTGCAGATTTTAAGAAATGTTAGCGCAGATTTCCATGGGGACTAATTTGTACCACCCACTCAATAACAGCCTGTGTGAGGTTACATACAGTTTAAATCAATAACAGCCTGTGTGAGAATACATATAGTTTATATCTATGATTTAAAACTCCCAGCTTTCAAGCTATCCATTCCAACATGAGTTTGACATTTTAAACTATAATGGAATTCCTAGGTAAATACAGCTAACAAAATAATATTATATATATATATATATATATATATATATATATATATATATATATATATATATATATATATATATATAGTAATTTATTATAATAATAAGTAATAAAGTCACATTTTCTTATTTTGTTAAAGGTGATTATTTTTTAATGGTATATTGTCAGCTATTAATGAAAAATTATTGATTGCTCCCTTCAGACAGTTCAATGATAAACATCTGAGATACCATATTCTACCACAAAAGATATTTCCTACAATTTGCTCACAAAGGAACATTTGCTCTGATGACTTTGAGAGAGTACACAAGCCCAGGACTGAATAGCACAACTGAGGCCTGCTACAGAATGCGTGTCTATGGGAGGGGAAGTGGCTGGTGAATGTATTAATGTATGTATGAATGTTCCCAACCCGCCCTCATGAAACATCCACACCTGCTGAGTTCCACAGGGAAAAACAGTTGTGTGTTCAGGAGAGGGGCAAGCAGTCGATGGCATGGGATCAGCTAGCACAGCGTCTCTGCAGGAAAGCCGCTCCAGTCACGGTGCTGCCACTGTGCATGCCTGGGGAACAGCTGGGATAACAGCTGAGGGAGGTCGGGCTGCCCCACTGGGAGAAGCACCACCCTGACACAGTGAGGAATGCCTAGAATCTTAACCACCTCATTCTTGGCATGCATTAAGCCGGGTTCACACCTGAGCGATCAGTTGTGCAACCAAATCACTCTTGAAATTGCACAACTAAATCGCCTGCAACTGCTTTGTCCACACCTGAGGAACTGGTTAGGCAACAAGTTTCCTGCGTTTATAAATGTGTGTAGGGTTATTTATTTATTGGCCATTATGCTGACCCTGCTGGTGCTGTCGGTTCTTTCCTTCAGTCTGTCATTATCTTTAATAAACTGTGGCTTAACTAATTACGATGAAGAACTGGCTGTCATAGTCATCTCATCTGCAGTTATTTTAAATGCATTAAAAGCAGAAGCGAAGCCACTTAAATGCTGGATATGACCTTGGCTGTGGCGTCATCAGAATATAGTTGATATCTTTTTTAAATGTACCGCCTCTTTACCACAGGAAAGTAAACAGTCAGGAGATTGTAACAACCAATCAGACTGAGGAAACATCCACATATAAGCGATTCAGCTGCACGCCACCAAGTCGCGCAACTGATTGCTCAGGTGTGGACCGTTGCTTTAGTGTTAGCACCAAGACTGGCCCAGTACCAAGACCATAGGACTGTGAGGCATTGTGACTTAGAGCTAAGGGTCTGGGCAGCGAATGTAGATTGTGAAAGCTTAAAAGCTGTGTGGTCCAGGTGCAAAATTTGCATTTCAAAAGCATCTACTCTAAAAAGGTTCCTTTGGAGCACAAACTGTTTACGGTGTATATAGCCACACTCCGTAGCTCCTGAAGCATTGTTCGAGGGGAGGCAAGTGTGTCCTATCTAGTTGAAGGTTGCTGTAGCACATGTCTTTTGCTTGTCACAATACATTGCACATGTCTGCAGGCTTAATAGTTTTTTTGTTTTTTTTTCCAAAACATTGCTATTTGTCATGGAGTGACCCTAAAACCTGTCTTCCTTTGTTCAAGGTGCGGGCACCTTTTTTGAATAACATATTTATGTAGCAGGGATGTCTGGCTCTTTGAAAAAAACAGCTTAATTTATTTGAGGTTTTCCCAGTGATGATGACTCACCCACACCTGTGGTGGTTTTGACAGACTCACCAAGAGCAGAAACTGACCCAAGACTGTCACAGCTACTGGAAGCAGGCTGATCTTTGGATACAAACTGAACATTTCTGGAACAGCAACAAATACTGTAATGACTGTAATGTGTTTTAATGAATATAAAACCAGTAGAACATATTATCAGATCTGAACAGGCCTGTCGTGATGTTTGCAGAACCAGTCCGAGCTGAGCCTGGCACAGAGTTTGAATCCTGTTGGGAACATGCTGAGTTGTTAGACATGAACTCAATGATTTAAACTAACCTGTATTGATTGAAATAATATTATATACTCTTTATCAATAATTATAGTAATACTGTATATACTCATTTCAAATAGATCTGTATACCCAGTAGAAAATGTTAGGTATCTTTTGTGTGCAGTCTGTGAAAGAGTCAAATTTGGCAGGCTCTTATCAGAAGAAGACCTTGTTAGCACATTCCAGTTTTATGAGAAAAGGTAGCCAATTTCTTTCGTTACCATACTTTACTTTCATTACTTTCAGATAACAGAAGGTAGGAGTTTATATTAAAATAAACATTGTTCTATATAACACAAAAATTAACTAGAACCTGGCAACAAGAGTCGAAGGCACATAGCGTAGGACGTGTTTACTGAATTAAGCCAAAGTTTGGTTTAAAATAATTAGAAAGTACTAGAAAGTAAGTATTAGAAAATGCTTATGATAGTGTTTCATTTTAATCAACACTAAAACTTGGCCCAAAGGATAGATGTCTTAAAACCTGCTTCTGTTGGATTTTGTATGAACAGACTTAGATCAGTCAGAATAACATTATTGCATTAATTATGCAATAAACTTGTATTGTATGGTATTATAGCAATGATCCTGAGAACTTTGGTTCACCTGACTTTTTAGAAAAAGGAGGCGTTGGAAAAAGAGAGCTATGAAATCATATTCCAATATTTTTTGGCAAGAAGTTATATCCAAACCATTTTAAGAAAGAGTTGACAAAGCTGAGTGATGATCAGATTTAATCAGGATTCCTGATGTAAAGCCACTTGCAGAAAATCCTATATAACCCCAGAGCAAGACCCCATTCAACATCATTGATCTTGATCTTGCAAGCTCCATGTTCTGAAGGTCTCTGAAAAACTGATTGCTGTTCAGAAGTCTTTGCCTTTTGAAGACGGTTCTTATTTTTCATATATCCTACACTACACTTCCATATATTGGAAGGTAAGAATATATTTGAATGTAATATCTCTTTTATATTGGATGCATTTTTATAAGGTTTAGAAATGGTGTATTTGTTTTAAAAGAGTGATATATTCAACACTTTAGAACGTAGCTGTGGGTGTTTTAGCTTTTTGCATGGCTGGCCTAAGGGCGAAGCATATAATAACAATATTTGTATTACTGTATTGAAGTACTATTGCTGTTAAACCTGTAAAAGCACCGGGTCGCCCAGATTGTTTATTACTTGGGATTTACGGTGGTCTGCGCAACCAACCAATCCATTAAAGTACTTAATAAACCAAAAGGGCACTACTACTGCTCTGATTCATTAAAACTTCAAATTAAATTAGTCTGTGTGATTTTCTTGATTATTAAAAAAGTTGTCTGGACATATAATATGCCCAGTGCATGAACAAAGCCACTTGCATGAGTTTAAAACATCTTTGCCCTCCTTAAAAGTCTCCCCTGGGTTTAAGAGTATGTGTAATTTTGACATAGTGTTTGACAGAGTGTTCAAAAACACTCAGGAGATTGTCTTAATAAACATGTTAGTCTATGCAAGCACTGCATCAAGGGACAGGTGGGTTTGCACGGCCAGCCACTGCGTCCATTACAATAATTCATACGCAACACACACAAGTCTAACTTTAGCATTGCTAACATTGTTGATGCTGAATTACTGGGATCCTTTAAAAATGATATATATTTGAAAATAGTAAAGAACTATGTTTTCTTGGACGCTCACCTCCTTGAAGTTATCGAAGGCAGACAGAATAATGTCATGTCCTCCTCGCACCAGACACACCGCCGCCAGGAGCTCCAGCACCAGTGCTTTCGTCCTAAAGGAAGGAAAACAAAGGCTAACCATCTGCAGACTAGAAGACCTCACAGAGTTAACCTTTAAACACAGTACAGAAACCAGGACCAGAGGTCACTGCTGGAAACCAAATGGAGACGAAGGACACTTCTTCATGCAGATTGTGGGGTCTATGGAATGAGCGGTCTAGTCCTGTTGTTGAGACAGAGTAGCTTGGATCCTTTAGGACCCAATTTCACAACTTTGGAGATCCATCAGCTACAAGGAACTGGAGTAGTTTAGACAGGCTGAATGGCCTCCTTTCTTATGTCCTTATGTTTTTATAAGCACATATCACAGATAAGAACTGTGGATATAATGAACCTTTGTTGAATGTTTTCATGTTGTAATGCAAAACCAAACCAAGACAAAAACTGAATTAAGTAACTGAAGATGTACTCTGATCAGAATGTGAGGACAATATTTAATGGCCTTTCCTCCTCTTGTATTACGTTTCTCCCTTTATACACCCACTCAAAACTGGCACTTGGTCAAGCTGACCTGTTGCAAGTTCCTGGAACAAGACTTCTGTTCTAAGCACCCAAACCTGGACTCCATTTCTCGTCACATCAGACTCAAACTCAGTCTCACATTGTTGAATTCGTTCACTGACCTGGCGTTTTTGTTGTTGAGGCTCAGGGTAATCTCGTTCACACAGCGGGGGTGGGTCATCACCAGGGTGAACCCTGACTGGGGGGGGGGTGGGGGGGCAGACAGAACACATCCTTACTGCTTAGTAGTTGCACCCAAAACCCCCAGATGAGGTGTTCATAAAAATAATTAGAGGTAAGAAAACATATTTTAATGCCTTGGTTACTTAGAGTGACTAGACATCCCAGTTTGAGCTGGACCGCCCCCTTTTCCCATCAGCTATCTGGTGTTCCAACATTTTCCCCAAAACTTAAAAAAGTCTATGTTTCCAATGGTGCCAGATAGCACCCCTTATATTAATTACATAAACAATTGGCAATCATAATGGTTCCAGGATAATATTTTCATATAGGTTACTTTACTAAATATAAAGTATGCAAAATTTAATTAGGGGTAAAAATCACAATACATAAGTTACAAATCTAAAAGGGAAGATGCAGTGTTTTTTTTGTTTGCTAGTTTAATGTGAAAACAGTAATAGTGGTAAATATTCAGATAAGAAGCATAACAAAAAAATATATATATATATATATATATTTGTTACTGTTCTGAGGTTTAGAAATCTTGTCACTCTATGGCTAGTGTGCCAAGAAATTAAGTTTAGTATCATGGATTTAGCAGGGTGTGTAATTTAGGTGATTTTGGGGTTCCCATCTTGTTTTGGTGCCGGTAGCTAGATATGTCACAGAATGTGTAGATACTCCATTGGCAGTGGTGTACCTGATAGTTCATGATGGCACGCAGGCACATGATGCAGACATGGACGTCGTCCTTTTGGCTGACAATGCGAGAGTTGCGCAGGGCCTTCCTGCTGTGCATTGAGTTAATCCTGCAGGGAGGAGGAGGAGGAGGAGACACGTCAAAACTGCACTATACTAAACACACTTGAGCTGCATTCTACTGAGCTCTGTTGGCATCCGGACGGGGATTCAAATGGAATATTTGAATACTCTTTGTCTTTCCAAGAAAGTCTTATTAGTATAATTTGAATAGCATGTAAAAATAGCAGACACAAATTTGTAATTCAATTCCATTTGCACTGAAGCAGATTTGCAGGACTACTTGCTGAAATCCAAAACATCAGACAGAAGATGTTTCTGAAAGCCATTAACCCAAACTAGATAGTAAGAGTTCAATAATTACTGGACACAGCTGAGTCTACAAGGAAATAACACCAACTCGGTATCAGTTTCATTCAATGGAAGCTGAGGTTTTAAAAGCCTCATGATGTACCAATTCTGTACTGAGTTGGTATACTATAGGGTACACAGACTTGGAATCCCTATAGAACTACATGGGGCAATCTGTGACACAGTTGTATAATGACTGTTAATTAAAGATTAAAGTATATATGGTCAAAGTGCATTAAGACAAACTCAGATTAAACACATTTCCTGATACTATTAATTTTCTACATGGTCCCAGCCATTTTTAGCAGTCGTTTACTGTAAATTTCTTCTTATAATACAAATGCCTTTAACACAAATTTCCTGTTTGTATGAATTATTTTGGAGCCCATCCAGGGAAGGAAAATGAATAAAACAAACTGATCAAGTCCAAATGGCTGAGTGTAAAGGATTTTGGAAAATGTATTAACTTGCATCAATATTATTTCCATGACACATAGAAATGAGTGTCCAGTGCAAAACAACATGCATTATCCTTCCAGACAAAAGAAAAGATGTCAAAAAGCAGAGCATAATGCACCACCATACATAAAAAAATAAAGACATTGCTACAGATTTCAACATTCCTACAAACACCTTCTCAACCGTTCTGAAAAACAGGAATGTAATAGCACAGGCTTAGGATGTGGATGAAAGTCATCAGTGTTTCCAATTTTCTCAATACCCTGATGTTGAGGACGCCTGTAAAATGGAGCAAGCAGATTTCAAATTGCATTGTATACTTTTTTTTTTTTAATTTAGTTGATAAATTGGTAAATGATTTTTACTGCAGTGTTTGCACCAATTTGGAATCACCAATTGTGTTACTATTAATCCCGGGTCACCGCTGCAACTCCTCGATGACTCAGGAAAACGGAAGCTGAAACATGCGTCCTCTGAAACATATTCCTGCCATTTTTTGCACTGCGGATCCACAGCGAAGCCACCAGACCTATAGTGCCTATAGGACAACACAGATCTGAATGTCTCCACTGCAGACGCACAGGCACCCTATCAGCCACAGGGGTCGCTGGTGCACAGTGTGGATGGCCCTGCCGAGCTAAGTCCTCCCTACCTAGACGGCGCTCGACCAATTTTGCGCTGCCCCCTGGGAACCCCTGGTCACGGTCGGCAATGACATAGCCTGGATTCAAACCTGCGATCTTCAAGCTATAGGGCGCATCCTGCACTTCACGCAGAGTGCCTTTAATGGATGTGCCACTCTAATGTATACTTTTTAAAAGTTCACATCGAACTGTATTTTCAATAAAAAAAACAGTACTTTTAAATGTATAATACTTTTCATTGTACTGTAATTGAAATTTGATTTCAGTGTTATTGTAACTTTAATAAAAACTGGCACTATGCATTTGGCTTAGACTAGTGATAATAAGAATTACTGATAAGATATTTTTGCTGGTCCCTTGAAGTTAATATTAATGAGCGTTGACTGTATTTGGTTTATATATCTCTGTATGTACCAACTGTGTCCTTTCATACCAGCAGATACAAGTATTTTAGCCAAATATGTGTGTTTTCCACTGTTATAAATGGTATTAATGTTAAGTCATGTTTTACATGTTTTCAGAAGTCATAGATTACACAGTAAATACGCATTGCATGCTTGCTATTGTTCATGTATAGTAAGTACCTGGGCAAAGCATTTATTCAGAGAAAACCCAAAAGCTCACAGCAATTTTGGAATTCGCTCTAGAGAAGCACACATACCGTACACATGGCTTTGGGTGGGTCAGCCTTTGATGGAGATATTCCACCCTTCACCACAGAACAGAGATGCAATATTTTGTAGGAAATATTGTGAAATGGAATTCAATTACTACCATTTACTATAAAGCGTTACTAAATTATTTTAGTTTTGACTGACTACAACAGATAAACACAGACATCTCTCACAAAAACAGGCATCAAAATACAACAAAATGCAATCCCCTCTGCATGTTGCCCAAAAGAATGTTTTGATTTAAAATCCCATTGGGTTAGTAGTATACATTTAAAAGGTTTGGGTTGTCTGCTAAGCTATTTAGCAACAATATAATTTAACAGACAATGTGCTGTTCCTAGTTCAGAAGACACCTGCTCTTTCAAACTCTCTGTATGTGTTTTCTTATACTCACCACGTGCAAGTACCCATCCAAATGAAGCATTATAAAGTAGAAAATAGAGTTATGGATACATGTACTATAGTCACACAGGCCTGGATTAAACTATGCACAGAGGACAGGCATGACATAGCAGTGTTACAGCACCATTAAAATACATCAAGGACAGTCCATGAACAATCATAGAGTATTGTTGTTATTCCATGAATAAGGATAGCTGAATAACACAGGGATTTTTATGGTTGTCCTCATGAATGAAATCACCACAGCGCTCTGAATGATCATGGGAGTATTCTGTTTCTATAACTAGTACAAGTGTTTGGACAAGATAGTATATTTATACCGTTACTTAACATACTGATATCGGAGAATAATTTTCCTTTGATCAAGCCCCGTATCTGCTTAGCAGTGCAGTGTAATTTGGAACAATGCGATTCTGTCTTTGTATTTAATTGAATGGTAGCTAGATTCCAAAATGAGATCCGGTAAGAAAAATATTCACTCACAGAATATGAAAAAGTTATTCAATGCCAGTGCAGCCAGGTCTCTACCTACCAGTTCTTATTAGCCAGGCGCAGCTCATCCAGCTGTTGTGGTGAGGACCTGTGACTGTCAGAGAGGGACCTCAGCAAATAGGACTAGTAGGCTGCCAGAATACTATTAAAGTTACCCAGCCATGTGGCAAACGTACTGGCTGAATAGGAATGCTTGAGGATCACCTCCAAGACCCAGTACTGTTTGTTGGTGCAAATACCGCCGTTGGACAGGAGCGCTAAATTTGGCACCTGTATCAGGACAGCAATTAAAGCCTCTACTGGCGGAAATTGGTCCAGGCCCAGCGTCTCCACATTGTGCACCCTACATAGAGTGTCCACAGACCGGAAAACAGCAGGAGCTATAGCTGGATGACCCCAGGACGACTGGATCTCAAAAAGACAGTCCGGGTGCACTGGTGTACACAGGAGAGGTGGTAAATTACAGAAAAATACAATGAGAAGAATTTCTCTCATACAAAATACAGTAATAACGCTTACTTTAATTATACAAACTGTGTCATAATGTTGGCTGAAGCCAAAATGAGAAAATAACTCCAGCCAGAGCTATTGCAACCTGGCAACTGAAGGGCGACTGAGGCCGCCGGCTTCACACAGGGTACAAGGCAGCAGTGGGATATAAGAAACAACAGGCTGTAGTGCAAAATATATGTGCATTACGTTTGTTTAAAACTATTACAGCATAATAAATTATCGCATAAATTATGTAAAACACAATAATCTGCAAAAATTATACAGTCATAAGCAACAAGTACTTATGCGATAGGCTCCTCCTGTCAGTTCTTGAAAGGAAAAATTGCGTTTTTGACCGCAGTTTTTTATGTCCTCGGGGGCGGGCCATGACGAGCAGCTTTGATATAGCTCATTCAGGTTTTGGGTGTTTAAGAGGTAAATACCCATTCGGTAATGGTTACATTTTATACTTGAATGGGTACAATATCTGTAGATGTAAGAGGCTCTCCTGCCCTGACTCACCTGACAGTGAGGAGCCGGGTGGATTTTGATGAGCTGTGGGTGGGGGAATTGCCGGCTCCCTTTATCAGGTCTTCAACTGATCTGTCCAGCGACTTCCCCTTTTCAGGAGTCAGGCTGCCATTATCCACACTCTCAATGTCATACCTGCAGAGACACAGGGAAAAAAAAAAAAAAAAAAAAAAAGTTTTACAGAACACACGTTTGCAATTTCTTTGATTGCAGCTTTAAAAAAAAAAAGGTAATACATTTTATCCGGTTGGCACTTCCTTTAGCTAAATAGTTCTCAAATGCATAGTTTTGAATATAATACAAATACATAATGTTAGGCTTGCATTTCCTAAGTCATTTCACCCCTGCAGTGTCTTCTGGGTCAAAGCATGTTACTGGCCGTTAGTCTATAGGGGAAGCAGCTGAAGTGCATAACTGGAAAGATTTAGGCAATTCTTTTGTTATTGACAAAGTCCCAGCTTAAACTTTGGGGGTGAGCCTAAGGGTCGGCAATCTGCTGGCAAGGCTGACAAGACCACATTGAGTGCTACCAATGAATGCGAAGGTCTACACACATGGCAGGAATATCGTATTGACATGCACACATTCTGCGATAATTTGTTACTGGCTGACATCTTGCAGTGCAGGGTTTGCTTATGGTCACAATATCTCCAAAGAGACTATATTAATATCATTTGATTGCAGAGGTGCCAGCAAGCTATTGAGCGAAGTGAAACTAAAATGATAAAGTAGGTATAGAACAGAAGGCTGCCATGCAGTCAATTAGCAAATGAGAAAAGAAAATGCAATAGAAAGTCAGTGAACCATTGATATACAGTGCCATTGAAGCCAGCTCTGCATGGAAGGGTTGTGCCAAACTGTTAAAGAAATTAATATTTAAAACATTGGCTCTATAACTGGCTCTTAGATTATAGATCATCTGCTTTACATTCTTTCACTGAAAGTACTGCCAAGCACTTAAAAATGTGTTTTTCCACTGAACCAATTTATAATATAAATAATTTACAATTTTGTATCAGTTATGCATCACGCACATATCAAGTCTAATGCCTTTAGTGTGGGAAACACACACACTTACACATTATCCTGCCTTCAAGCTTTCTTATTGTATCTTACAAATAAAAATGTGTTCTTTAAACAGACAAGTAAAATGCCCCACAGATGTACAGTGTCAATGTGTTACATGACACTAAAGCACACATGAAAAATCAAAATGCAGCTGTTTCCAAATAAATTGCTAAAGCAGTTTAGCAGTGCATAGTTTAAATGTGCAGAGTGTGCCAGTCACCCCGCTGTGACAGAAACTGCACTGATTAAAAGCACTCTCTCTTATCAATAACTCCTGTGCAGCACTGCAGTGTAATCTTGTTTACAGAAAGCCTCCATCATGACAACTGACAACTGCCATGATTTCCGTTTGTTTAATGCAGCAGATATTGCAGTCTACTGGGGCCAGGGCTCTGAGGCCACAGAATGCAGCCTCTGAGATGTGATTCTTGAACGATCAGCACTGCTTTTAAGATATTAAGTGCTGGCGACTACTGTAAATTTACATGGTCATTTTGCAGCTTTCCCATGGTTATATAATGCATTGTCCATAGTTTACCATGAATTTAAATTTCGTTTAATATGCTTTACCATACTTATCTGAGTTTTACAGCTACATTGCTTATAGTATCTATGCTTTACTGTGATTTCACTGTGCCTTGTTATACTTTGCAATGCTTTTACTATGAGAAACTTTTATAAGGGCTGTGCTGGTTAATATTTAAAAGAAACTAAGTTACAAAACTAGACAAATGTTTGGGCTGAAGTATATTATTCACTTTTATAATATTATAAGTTAAAACTTTTAAACTCAAGCCAAGCTGACAAATGTTTCGGTAATGCCTTTGTTCCTTGCAGTTTAAAAAAGTAGCAATTAAATTAGCAGTGAGAGAACATACAGTTAGACACAGGCACCACTAACCACAGAATACTTGTGCATTCATCTACGACTTACAAAATATTCTGACTATAATCACATACCTAAAAGGATTATGAATTCTATTTCTGTATACTGTAAACCCAGTAGAATATGAAGAATAGGAACATCAAGACCGCTAGCATACAGTCAGAAATATTGGAGAGAATGTCCTGTGATGTCAGCACACCAGTAAATACATAAGACTACATTTCACTTTTTACATGCTGATGTTATTCATTTTTTAATGAATTTGGCTCACAATGTTTAAATGCTCCCAATATCCTAATGCACCTTGTTCTCCCTGCTGTATATGTGCCTAATATAACAATAGTGGATGCCACATCCCATCTTGAGGTTGAACATAATAGCTGCAGTATACTCACGTGACAGAGCATTGAGCGAAGGACAGGTAGTCCACCAGCACATCGAGGCCTCTGTTCTCTTCATTAAGGAACTCTTGAGCCCACCTGGGGAAAAACAGAGGGAGAGCTGTCAGGGAACAGCCAGTGCAGGAGGATAAAGCAAAGGGAATTGGCAAAGAGGGCAGTAAGGGAACAGACAGTGCAGGAGGACAAAGCAAGGGGCATTGTTAAAGGGGCTGTAATCTAAAATAAAATTGCCAAAATTGTTTAATAGATCAATTAAAAAAATATTCAGTGAAAAAAGACACTTTACAGAGCATTTAAAAGGGACCAAGAACAAACTACACAGAAAGAGTAATTGAAACTGCAAAGACAAGTCAAAAAGGAAGTTAGAAAGGCCAAGTGAAAGATAGAAATGAGCTTTGCTAAGGGGGCTAAAATCAATTCCAAAAAGTTTTCCAATATTATAACAGCAAGAGAACATTCAAAGAGCAGGTAAAATGTCTAAGGAGGTAGAAATGGCAAAATCATAGATGAAGAGAAAAAAAAAAAAATGTATATATATATATATATATATATATATATATATATATAAAATGCTTTTCACAGGTTCTTACAAAGGAGGATATGGGCGACATTACCCCACTTATCGACCTGTTCCTATCCAGTTTTAAATAATTTTAGCATAAAATAGGCAGAAGTGTTAAAGGGACTAGGAGCTGTTAAAATAAACAAATCCCCTGGGCTGGATGAGATCCTCTAAATCCTCTAGAATATTGCGTTCAGTTATGGTCACCTCCCTACAGAAAGGATATTGCTGCTCTAGAAAGGGTACAAAGAAGAGCGACCAGAATTATTCCGGGTTAAAAAGGCATGTCATACAGACAGGCTAAAGGAACTGAATCTATTCAGTCTTGAACAAAGAAGATGACGCAGCGATCTGATTCAAGCATTCTAAATTCTAAAAAGTATTGACAATGTTGAGCCAAGGGCATTCAGAACAGAAAAGCGGAGGCACTTTTTACACAGAAAATTGTGAGAGTCTGAAGTCCAATAATGTTGCTGACACCCTGGGATCCTTCAAGAATCTGCTTGATGAGATTTTGGGATCAATAAGCTACTAACAACCAAACAAGCAAGATGGGCCGAATGGCCTCCTCTCGCTGGTAAACTTTCTTATGTTCTTATAAGGGAACAGGCAGTGCAGGAGGCCAAAGCGATGGGGCACTGGAAAAGAAGTCACTAGAACACACTCTTTTGTCTCAACTGCTGTACATATTTGACATATGAGTGGATCTTAAAGTTTGATATTATGGAAAAGCATTGTACAGTTTTGTAAAACAGTCCAGACAGGCCAATTCACAACAATCAGCACAACCCAGTGTTGTTGTTGATATAGAAGTACAATACATTTTGTACATTTAAAAATAAACTTTGATTTTATAAATATGGGGTTTTAATCTTACATGTCGACATGTGAGTATATGAATCTAGTCTGCCTCTTAGCTGAGGTTCTGTCTGGATGAATGAACCAACTGCAAGTAAAAAGGGCTTCCAACGTATTAGGGGAGAGAATTGACAAGCTAGTACAGGACTATATAAACTACAGCTACGGACAAAAGTCTTGCATCACCTAGAATTTTAGGATTGATACATAATTTTAAAATATAAAACTGAATGAATGAATATAACTGAGACCTTTTATTTACCATCATTCAAAGAAACTACAAAATAATATTGCAAAAGTCTACCGGAAGCCATAATAGCAGTAAAGTATTTTTAGATTAGATTAAAATTTGTCAGTTTTTTCTTAAGTATAGGGAAAACTACAAAATGGTATGTAATTCAATATGTTAATGTAACATTATTCAGCAGGTTTCATTCAACTTTATGAAGCAAAATTAGCTAATTCTGTAGGATGATGCTAAATGCCTGGCCAGAGCTGTAGGTGTGAGTGGAACAGGGTCTACTGACATGCCCTACAGTCAAATGACACTCCGGCTGGACAAGCTGGAGTAAAGAGCTTTGGGAATCTCTGTCTCTTGTGGTGCAGATGAAAGTACGTTTGGGTCCTTCAGTGTCCACTACTCACCCAATGTGGTTAGTTCGAAGGGAGATCTCCAGCTCTCGAAGAACCTGTGTTGATTCCTGCACTCGTGTTTTAAACTGAAAATAGAGGAAAAGTGTTGTTCTTTGTTTTTTCAATTTAGTTTCCATGAAAGGTGAGGGACAGTAGCACTGGAGCACCTCAGAACTGACATGCAGTATCAACCTATGCCTGGGGAATCTATTGATTGCATCAACCACCTATCTGTGATTATCACTGAATTACCACTAAAACTAAAAGAATGTTATAAACAACCTTGTGAAAATCCCACAAACTTGAGGCATTCTCTCTGATCCTGTGATGTCATTTATGATCACATTCTTACAGCCATCTCTTTTAAGTTTACCATTAAGGAGCTGTGTAGTCACAGTGTTCAGTCACGTGCACAAGTCTGGAATTCATAGTGTCATATTCACAGTGCTAGGGACAGTCCATGATTATGGCCTATCCTTTTTGTTTAATTACTACAGTACTTTTGGTTTATAAAGCACCCAGGGATTCTTGTAAAGGGTGCTGTATGATACAAGCTGATATCCATTCCACAGTAGGGTAGAGTGGGTACCCAAGAGTGGGCTTACTGACTTTAAGTGGTTGAAAATCAGCTTGCATCTTACACAGCACCATGTACTGTATTTTTTATAGTATATAGTTAAACAAGAAGAATTAAACAGTACAACTAATTTTAATGAGACGTTATTTCCATCTGATACAAACTATCTGATACAAAGACAATTCAGATGATTCTTCCACATCAGGTTCTACTATGTTTTATAAGTGAGATTAGAACAGTACAGCATACAACCCACCTTGCGGCCTAGCACCCCCTGGTCCAGGTAGCTCTTCAGTTTGTAGATGTAGGCAGAAGGGGGGTTCTTCACCTGAAAGCGCTCCTGAGAACAAGAGGACAGTCAATGTGAGAGACCTGATCTCCACATGCCCTGAGAAGGATTCAGCTCCCCTCCCCCAAGAGGCAGTCTACTATGGAGAACAATGTGCTGGAGTCCAGTCAGCATGGCCTGCTGATCAAAGATCATTATCAATTTCACTCTGTGAAGTTTTTCCCTTCTCCTCTGCATTTATCTTACAGAGAGTTGTCCAAGGCTCAAAACTCATGTCATTGTTATTGGTCCTCCTTTTATTGTACTGAAATCTTCACTTGCTTTTATAGGCTATGCGAGTATTTCAAATACAACGCTAAAGACAGACTGCTACACCTTTGCTGTAGGCTACATGCTCGGATTGCAGCTAGAATATTTAAAGTCATTTGGTACCAGGAAGTAACATTAACTTTTCATCTGCAGGGTGTTCTTTGAGGTATCTGAATATTCCATATGTATGAAACACAAGCAAAGTATCAAATGTTCTCCAACTGAAGATGGGGGGGGGGGGGGGGGGTTGGGTTAATAAAGCTGGTGCTAACAATATGTAAGAAAATTGATTTTAAAACCTTGGTTTACCAGGTGTTAATTTGTAAAGAAAATAGGTTAATAATAAGGCTAAGGAGAGCTTTTTTAATAGATCTAATGTACTGACCTTGATTTACAGTAGCATCCATATATGCTTCAAGTTCTCATCTGCTTGTGGGTTTCATGCCTTATTGTTAGTGTGGGTAGCTTCCTGATGATCTTTGCCTAGCTATGTTTTAACAATATGTTTAGGTTTGAACAATACCAGTGGCAGGCCGACTAATCTCATGAACAGGAGCGACAACCCTGTTGCTGTTCAGAGTGCTCGTTTTCACTCAATTCATGGAACAGGAAAGTATTTTTTATTGTACATATCGTGTGTATATAGTGGGGTTTTTTTTTTATATACACTTCATAATTTTAAAATGGTGCAATTCTCACCTGTCAGACTAAAAGGTACCACTTCTATAATGGATCATGGTGCAGTATCTGAAATGGAGCTGGATTTGATAAACCTATAGCCGCTAGGATAAGGGACAGCTAGAGAATTTGTTCAGGTTTTATTCTGGAATAACTATGGATAGGTGTGTTGATGACCTTCAGGGTGATTCCCCAATAATGTAAAGTGCTCTAAAACATCTAGCTCTGGCTTATCCTGTCAGGGTGGAGGAAGAGCAGATTAACAAACTTGTTGGCATCAGTCAACTAAACAGCTTATTGTTATTGAGTACAGCAAACCTACTGCATGATAATATACAGGTAAATTACTCAAAAAAAATGTCATGAAAATGAAGATGTGTGTCTAACAGCGCAGCTTTGATAAAAGTCAAAGGGGCCTTAAAAGCACAGGCCACAGGTTACCAACAACAAACACCTGATCTTAAAAACTGGTCAGAATTCAAGCAGGTCTATAAAGAAGAAGATTGTAAAGGAAATCTAGGGGGTGAGGTATTTTTAATCCCTCAATTTTCTGACATATACAGTCATTTGAGACTCTAGGCCTTGTCATATTTTAACATTATGAGTATATGCATAATGCAGTTGAGTTGGGGGCCGGGGGTCAGCTTGTGAAAGGTATTAATCTCTGGGGCAATTTCAGAACCCCCCTCCCTCTGGCTTATTGTCAACCATAATCAAATGCTTAAACTCGCCCCCCATAATTTTTTTGTCAATGACAACCACCAGTGATGAAGTAATACTTGAATACCTCCTTTCTTCAGAGAGGATTTTCCACTTGTCTGTGACACATAATTGTCATAGCTGCCTTTACAAAACAGCAGCTGCCTACACATTAGTGTCACAAGCATGGCATTTAGGAGTGAGAGAAATCAATTAAAATGTTATAGGTTGGGTTTTTCCTATGCAGTCAGAATTAATATCTATTGACTGGGCTGCATAGACAAGCATTTCCCAGGTACAAAATGAATGTGACTTTGATGCACCGATAAATTAGTTTAGTTATTTATGTCAATGCATTGAGCTGTAGCATTGTTTTAAATGTACACACACATTTGCATTATATAAATATATTTCAATAAATAGCTATAAAATAAAATAGTTTTGCTGTTGGAAAGCAAATGTTCATATTATCCAACACATCTCTGTATCTGCCAGAGTCCTTTATTGAAAGCCACTAGATGTTAACAAAGTAAACAAAATCTAATTTTAAAACATACATTTTAAATAATGCATCTTATTTTAAGCATGAAACCAATTTGCTGTCCAAGCACTGAATGATACTTATACTTTCATGTTTTAACATAAGTGTCAGATGATACAAGATTGACAGCTGCTTGATTGGCTACACTTCAGTGCAAAATGTATGGTATTCGTTTTTTCTCTGCTGTACAAAATGTGTATTCATGGACTCATTTTAAATATGGTAAGAAGCTGTACATAACATTAAGAAGCATTGTTAGAAATGGTGTTATTTGTAGAATTTCTAACATAATAACTTCCTTTATAAAAGTTGACTATAGTAAAAGCATATCAAAGTGTAATAAATAAAACAGTGAAAGCATGGTAAAGCATTGGTAGCCATTGTAAAGCCCAGAGCAGTTACAAACATGGCAAACCATAGGAAACAATAATAAATGCATAGTATAACCATGAGAAAAGCATGGGAAAACTAAAATTACTCTGCAGATGTACTGTGGTAAAAATTTATAATGGTTAATACTGATCTCATTTTTATATCTAAAGCACTGTGTAATTATCTTAAGAAATTAAACACAAACAGTTGTACTTGCATTATCAATCCTGAATTTTAAATACTTAATTACATTTTGCACAGCTGTTAGGGACAGCTATTTTCATAAATGGCAACTATGCAGGATTTTCTGTGAACCATAATCCAGTAATTATTTATGTATTAGCAGTTTATAATATTAGTAGTATATAATGCTCTCCCATGCTGTGGATATTGATGACTTTTCATGTAATGTCAATTTAATAATTTTCAAATGTGCATTTTGAAAGAAACATTTGTTGTAGCTAACAGGTACTTTAATTTAAAAACATGACTTCTGGTATTAAACTGAGTTAAGGTTCTTAGTTTGCTTGTCTTCCAAGAAGTCTTGCTGTTTTACTTCCTATGGCATTTCACCTGAATAGTGTATCTGGGGTCAATACATCTTACTTACCTGTTTGCTAAAACTTTCAGAACTGTACATGAATTGATGTTCATGGAAATGTATTGAATTATGTTAGTTACAATGACTTTAACATGCTTTCACTTCTCTTACAATGGCCTACTTTGCCTTTACTATAGGGTCCTGAGGCAGGGCTGAGACCCTGCGCATGAACAAATGAAGGATCTGGATTGTGTTTTAATTGGTTCAGTTAATTTTGGCTGTAGTTCAGAATACATGCTGGATCAGCAGGTTGTGTTCTGGATCATTCAGCCCTGTGATTGCTTTAGCTTGTGTGCTTTATCTTGGGTAATTTTTTATGTGCATTTTTGTTCGCATGTTTTGTTTGATTTGTCTCCTGGGTGTGCTATTCCTGCAGCAAGCCAGCTTTGACTATCCACCCTACCACAAGGCACATGGATGTAAGAATGAACAGTATAATAAGTATATGTACTTAGTAATGCAAGATCATTAAATGTATTTAACTGATTTATCCCAGCATAACCATATAATATTAAGAGCATTTCTTATGGTTGAATATAAGTGATTATGTTGGGTAAAGTTACTGCTAACTCTTGTGTCTTTATTTTGTGTTATTTATTGCTATTTGTCTATTTGCTTCATGCTTATGTGACTAACTCACCAATCACACCTCTGCAAGCTTAATGTCCCATTCATGAATAATTAGCACACACCCATTCCTCTTCTGTGGCCATTAAGAGACCATTCACACTTCTAGCAATCAGGGGTGGAGTCCACACTCCAAAATGGTATATGTAGTGAATCTTACCGCATTCTTAATCAAACCATTTGTCATTGAACTTAAGTTTAATTTGGAATTTCTAACATTACTGCCAAGAAACCCAACAGCAAACAAAGGTATCTGTAGTGTCAAATTTAAAATTATTTCAGATATTTTAAAGCTGTTAGAAAATACTACCGAGTTTGAACTACCGACACGCAGCTCCGTCCTGAATTTCAACAGCACACCACTGGATTGGAATGTAAACAAATTCAAAACTAGTCCAACCTTTACTAGTTCATTGTGATTTTCAGTTGAAATGAGAGAAACGTTTGATAAAAAGAATACTGCAATGTGGCTGAGGTAGGTGGCTGATTGAGATGTCACCGTTTCAAATGGACTTAACAGTTGAACGGAATTCCGAGAGGTGCCTCAGGTATAACTTTTTAAAGCAGGCGACGTCATTCTTACCAATATTGAGAATACTGCTCTACTTGAATTGGGTTTCTCTATGATGTAGAATACTGCAGATGAAAGGTGCACTCTGATTGGCTGAAAGATCCTATAGTAACTCTTCTTGTTTTAGAAATGTCCTGCGTGGCACACACCAGCAACTCTTACCTGATCACAAACCAGCTCCCATTTTTTCTCATTGTCATACTGGCTGAGGAGTTTCATCTTGTCTGGAGGCAAATTCATTGAATTCTGTAAAAAGAAAACAGAAAGAAAATCATTAACTCTCCCTGTCATTCCATAATTATAAGTCCATAGTTATTGCCAGGGCACCCATCTCACCTCTCCAAGCTCACCTTGCTTTTGAGCTTTACTAGGGTGGATATTATTGCTAGGAAATCCATTTCCTCTCTCATACACAAGAACTATAAGATTTCTGATGTAAAGCTAATTTCCCAAATATACTGTAGTTCAGGGGTCCCCAGTAGGCGGCCTGGGGGCCATATAAGGCCTGCCTTATGATCACATAAGTAGCCTACTGGAGCATGCATTGTTCAAATATCAAGTCTATTTAGAAGAAAAAAGTGCCATCTATTTATTTTTGGTGCACTGTCTGTGTATTATCACCTGTGTGTCATTCCCACTGTTGGTGTACAGCACAGAGCCACAAGAATACAACCTCACACTGGGGCTACCATTGGGGTACCAATGGTACTGGGGTACCCTACTGCCAGCTCCCGCAACTGCACCGCTGCTGCATTAACCTTGTAAATACATCCTGGGTGTCTGTGTGGCATTTACAATGTCAACTTCTGTCTCTCCTGTATGTTGGTGGACACCCACGAACCCTATTACAATGTTGTTATGTAGCTTATCCATTAGTTTATTAAACAAGAAAGCTGAATTTAACCAGAAATTTAACGATGGTTTCATCAATATGAATCATGTATGGAACGCTTCATTCAATAAATATGAATCACAATTACTGTGTAAAGAAATCCAGATAGCCTCATCTCTACTCCCCTCCCCTTCACTGGGTTATGCGATCTAAATCTCTTGCTCTGCAGAGGCTGTCACTTCCTGCTGAATACAGTCCATTGTGACATCTTTTTTTATTTATTTTTTTTGCAGATTGAGTAAAGGTGCATTTTAAAGGACGTAATCACAGACTGCACATTGAAATACATGCCTTTGGCTTTACGGTTACATCATAGTCCATCAGTTACATGAAAGGCAAAAAAAGGCTGCCAGCTTTGTTGATAGTAATCCAAAATAATAATAAAAAAAACGCAGCAACAATCAGTGGTACTGTGCATCTAACAACACAATGCCTGGAACAATGAACAGCAAACAAAAAAAGATAACTGCGATCGCTCTGCTCTGCCGGAGAAAGAAAAAAATGTAAGATCGCTGTGAGTCCATGACATCCTCAAGAAAAGAAAGAGGTACGGAGAATATCACTGGCTGATACAAGAGTTCCGGTTTGATGAACCTTTAAGAGGCCCTGGATTAAATCTGGTAATCAAGTTATAACATTTGCTCTTTTGGGTCCCTTTATTTTAAAGTGTGTGGAATTAGTACACAATAGAGTGATTTGGTTGCTAATTGAATACCTTTATGTTTGGACAGCCCTGACATAGGCATGTATATCAAAGAGTAGAATAGCTATTTATATCTTTGTAACAAGAGGAACTGCAGTAGCGGTATAGTGCTCTCACTATAGTTACAGGTACAATACAGGTACAAATAAATGGGTTTGAAAGCAGAACCCATTAACTTCATTACCTAAGTTATTTCTATACAGACTGTCTGACTCATGCCCTTCCCTGCTCTCTTTTTCATTAATTTGACTGGTTGTTAAGGAAGCATTGTCAAAACAATTACCACATTATCTGTAACTTCTGGGTCAAAGATCCTTGCAACCTAATACACTCTGTTTTGTAATGAGATACATGGTTACCGCCCTGCTTCATTAACTTCTGTGGCCAACAATATTTTAATACAATTGACTCCAAAACAAATCTCATTCTGGGCCACTGGTATAGCGTATTACCTCAGAGTGTTTTTTTGTCACAAAATAACTTCTTCATGAACTTAATTATGAAGTGGTCTAGAAGTCCTAATTGATTGTACTATATTGCAGGAACAATCAGACTGGATGTAAACAAACTGACATGCTAGGTAGAGTGTCTGTGAGGTAACCAGGCAGCGCATAAATGGCTCCTAGGAAAAGTCGATAAGTAGGAGCTGCCCAACAAAGTGTGTCTGTTGTTTGAAAAGACCCAGCGCAATGAGCAACAGCACACTGAGGCAGAGTGGTTCTGATGATTACATCGAACTGAGGTTTCGTGGGTTAGCTGAAATATAGTTCAATTAAAAGAGAACTTTATTTGTGGTACTACAACAATTTCAGAAAAACAACCCAGAGTTCAAGACTGTGTTTTGTCCAAAAAAAAAATGAAAGAGTACTCCAACGAACTGTTCTAAGAGACTAAACTTGACTATGTGTGTGTGTGTGAGGGCGGGCAGGGAGGGGCTTAGACAAAGAGCGATCATAGAGTATTCAGATTCTTTACATAATATTGTGTTCACTGTAAATAACATTAATGATTATAATAGTGGAGGGGCTCCTGCAAACCAACAGGTACATACGCAGCCACCAACATTACAATGCCACCTCCATTACAATTACCACTGCAATTTAGAAAACCCCTTACACATACAACAACTTGTAACAGACTGCATTAGATGTTTGGAGATCATTTGCCAGAGAAGTACTGCATAACGTCTTAAAATTGCATATAATAAGCTACAGCTGGATAGACAGTGTATTGTAATGATACAATTCCATTAGTGGGTTCTGGGTGATAAAAGGAATCCTGAGGCTCTTCAATATATTGAATGGTTAATAATAAAATTGCTACCATAAGTACTTATTGGATCAAACATATTGCACACATGACTTGTGTCGTTAATTCAGCCTTGTTGTGCTGAATTTTCTGTACAGAAATGCCCAGCCCAATGTTTGATCACAGTCCCAGGTCCCAGTGGCACAGACACAAA
This sequence comes from Polyodon spathula, assembly GCF_017654505.1. Classification (NCBI taxonomy): domain Eukaryota; kingdom Metazoa; phylum Chordata; class Actinopteri; order Acipenseriformes; family Polyodontidae; genus Polyodon; species Polyodon spathula. Next base: position 40,844,540 of record NC_054545.1, read on the forward strand.
CATTTTACATCCTATATTCCACAGCTCAAAAAAACCAACAGCATTTTAACAGTCTGAGGCCTTTTTTCTAGTCTCAAAATAAGAACAGGCACCTACACTTGTCTAAATTTGCTTTGGTCATACATTTCTTCTTATTGTGAAACTCGAATAGGCAACAAGAGACTTGCATTCAAGGACAAATATGCATGACTTTGTAAACTTTCCACAACTGTATGTTTATATCAAACTAGAATATACAGAATGTTAAGCTATAAACCTGTTAGCCAGTACTGGGTTTTGATTTCTGTAACCAAATCCCCATGAAGACATCATAATTACTATATGGGTCTGACTGTGATTTCCATGTTTTATTGGTGTGTTAATTCTAACTTTAGGTTATAATTTGCATCTCATTACTATTGCATTATTGTCAAGGATATTCATAAACTATTCTCCAGTCAATCCCCCCCCCCCACCCCCATTCTCAACTTTCACACCACAATCTGATCCTGACCTTTGCTCCTTGCTCCTGGATTCGAGGCCATCTACTTGCACTCTGGATTCCCTTCCTACTCGCTTCTTCCAGACCATTGCCCCTGCTCTTCCTCCTTTTATCTCCAATTTTTATCGCCGGCGAATATGTAGACAGTGATTTATCGCGAGAACCGTCTCAAGTGAGAGAATGGCAGAAGGAGGACTGGCAGTTTTATGTGTTTGTTCAACTCTTGCTTTGAAAAACTGTTAATGTAAATGGGGGTGCGGGTTTTACAACATATATATATATATATATATATATATATATATATATATATATATATATATATATATATATATATATATATATATACAGCATATGGACTACAGTAGCATATACCAACAAAAAAATTATAGCAGATCGACGTGCTATGTAATTTGGTTTTTTAAGTGTGTACCGCATATGTACTGTACTTAGTATTGTAACAATCCAGCGAGCTGGCAAGAGGATCGTGTATGAGAAGTGTAGTGGAAACGACCGAGACAGAGATGGCCTGACAAGAAAACAAACTTCTAAATTCAATCAGTCCATCATAAAAAAAAATTATTAAAAAAGCCAAAATACACAAAGTGGTATTGCAACGTTATTACACAGCACATATGTGGTGGATCAATAATACCACCGTCAGTAACATTTCATTGTTAACTATCTTCTATTTTAAATGAACACACTATTGCTGTATATAAGCCATGGCTTCTCAATCAGATTCAAGTCCAAGCTTTGTGCTGCACTGGTCATGTGACTGCACTACAACTGTCTTAAGGCTCCACACCGTTGCAAGCTACGAGCTGCCCCTGGTTGTGTGACTGCAAGCAGCCCAGACACTCAGCCCAGTACCTTGGTGCTTTGCCCTCAATACTTGGTGTTCGGTGCTTCGGCACCCTAGTGTCTAGGCCTCAACACCTGCAGTACCATTGTGTCGGTGCTCCATAGCCTCAGTGCCTCGGCATGCTCTGTGCCTCGAGAGTTACACTCCTCGGCTCTTCGACACCTCAAGGCTTTTTGGGCCTGTGCAGCGGCACTTTTGGTGCCACGTTGCCCCAGAGCCTCGGAAACCCGGCGCTTCAACGCCCTTGAGGCTTTTGAGCTCTGCACATTGCACCCTCCATAGCCCCAGTGCCCCTGCGCCCCATAGCCTTGGTATCTCGGTACTCCGAGACCTTATCGCCTTGGTGCTTCGATGCCTTTGAGGCTGGTGAGCTCTACGCATCGGCTTCCTAAGTACCCTCAGTGCGTCGACGCCCATAGCTTCAGTTTCCTTCGTGGACTATATGCCTAGTACCTTGGCGCTTCGACACCAGCGGCGCTTCACCCAGCAGATTCGATCCCCTCTGGGTTTTTCGATGCTTCAGTAATATACAGCCTTCGTGCCTCTGTGCTTCGGCTCCATCAACACTCCAGAGCTCAGCAACTCGACTGAGAATGTCAAACTTCCACCCGTGCATGTCTTGCAGGTGGAAATTGCCACAGGTGTGAAGTGTGTGAGGTGCTTGGGCATTGATCACGCCTCTGCTGCCTTGGCAGACAGGTCATCTTGCCCTATTTGTGCCAAGAACCTGCAAAGCAGATTGGACCACTTCTCGGATGGGCCTAGGAGAGCCAGGTCAGTCTCGGGATCCCAGGCCTTCCCTCCTCACCCTCCAAGTCCTACTCAAAGTATTTCTTCTGCGCAGGATCCACAGCGCCCTCGCATTCACTCTAGATCTCCCTCAAGGGGCAGAAATAGATTGAGAAACGCAAATGCGGACCAGGCGAGGGATATTGCCAAGTTAAAGAGCCAAATGGCCCAGATACTCAAGCACTTAAGCAGGTAGCAGGTCCAGATTGCGCCTGCCAAGCTCCACCAGCACCTGCCCCAGAGCATACCCTGGTTTTGCCAGGGTATGCTCTAGGGCAGGTGCTGGTGGATCCATATCAAGGGGAATAACAGCTGTATCCCTACACACAGCCACTACCACACCCAGCTCACAATCAGCAATGTCCACGGTATTACCCTAAAAACTATTGCACAGTGGCCCTAATATAGTAGCACACTGCTGGTACCAGTTTGTACTCACTCCTATAATATTATGTGCGAGTGATATTGTTATTACTGTGGTTCATATGTATTATAGTTACAGGTATTCCCATGCTGCCATTTCCTCTTAATACAGAACTACTGCATTGCTTTTGAAAATCAATAGGCAGGTGCTTGTCAGGGTGAGAGCCTGACATTTTTCTTAGGTATTTCCCTCAGGAGGGAATTAACAGCACAGAAGCATGCACCACTTCTTTTTTTTTATTATTATTTTTTTTTTACCAACAAAATGCAACAGTGAGGATGGGCCTGGCAGGGTCCAGCCCTCCCAGCTAAGAAAATCACTAAGGAGCGCCACCCTAGCTATATGGAACTAGGGGCTTTACATATTGCTGCAGTCCTATGTAGCATGTGTTTAAACTCACAGAACGTACACACATGCTGTACATGTATATTTAGATATACAGGGCTGCAGGTTGGTTTGGTATTTCAGCCCTGTTTCCTTTTAGGTCTACCATGACATTGTGAAAAGATGCAAAGTAGTTTTCACACGCTGCTTTTAAGTTTCCTCTTTTGCATCTTGCTTCTTGTTCTGTTTAAAACAGCATATGTGTTAATATAGAAACATCTCTGCAATATTATTATATCTGACACCTCAGTCGATGGGGTCTAGGGTTTTTTACAGCCTTGTCTTATTGCCTGCAGCATCTGTCTCAGATAAGATCTGGATTAGGTGAATAAGGGCATGTAATAAAGATGACATCACTTTAATTTCAGAGTAATAGAAACATTCAAGATGTACATTATGCAAGTATGGACTGGAGTTTAGGCATACAGTGGGAAGCTATTCTTCTGAGGGGGCATATATTGATTATATTGCCGAAACCAAAATGATGGCATTTTAATGAATCACAAAATTCATTATAAAACTATATATATTCCATGTAGATTCCTGTTCACAGCATTGAATGAATAGGTTAATTGTGGTATACAGACTTATGCAGCTGCCAGTTACCAAGCATGATAATAGACTTCTTATTTAATTATTTTTTTCTCTCTTTCTCTATGCAGTCTCCTTGCCTGTTGTCACTGGCATTCGCTCTAATCTCTTAGGGACCAAGTTTCAGGTGAACTCACACTGCTCCAAATGTAGCTCAGAATATGCTGGAAAAAGGAATGTGATTGAATGGGAAGACAGCAGAATACACTGTACATTCATGTCAACCCGGCAGGCTACAGCACAGAGTCTGAGCAACGTCACATAGTAAAATCTATTTCTAAACGTCATGGTGTTGTGCTACAAATTAATGGCTGGTGGTACTTTGTATTTTTTTTTCTTAACTGGTTCAGATTTAACATTTTAGATCCACAAGAAATATTATTCCTTGAAATTACTTGGAGTTCCTTGAAGATACTGTCAGGGAAATCAGTGTCTGATGTTATGAATGTGTCTTTAAAGGAACATGGCTAATTTAATTACCATGCACTGGTGAATGATGTTGTACAGGTGACACGTGATTCAACACACAACGCTACTATAATAGTAAATACCAGTCGCTTAAAAATCCTGTATTTTGAAGACAACACCACCCCAAACTCCCACTCCCACACACACACACTATTGCAAGTCCCCTGGGTATTTATTTGACTAGCAGCATTAAAGCTCTAATTATCATCAATAGTAGCAGTCCAGCAAATCAAATATCAAATAAGAATATTGGCTTTGATTAAACTGGTGTCGGCACACATCTGCAGCACAGTCTCTTTTCTAGATGAGTCATCACTTTTGTGAAATATCAGTAATTTCACAATCACTGTTGGAAGCACCTGCCAACAGAGCATCTTCTATCGGCCCTCTGTGAGAAGTGTCAGATCTGGTATCGTTACTGCATGATTGAAGGCCATTTTTAAAAACAAAAAAACAAAAAAATATTTAAAAACGAGAGGAGACCATCAGTGCTCGTCTGGTTCCTAGTAGATGATTGATCTCCAAGTCTAATCTGGTCTTTAAGAATCCCAGGGATTCAGCATGAATAACATGACTAGGCAGCCCATGCTATATCCTCACCACTCTGTTTAATGGCGTGTCTCCTTCACACTGTCCTAAGTCTATCTCCACTTAATTTCCAACTGTGTCCTCTGGTTCTGGTTTCTCTGCTGCACTTAAGATAGTAGTTAAATTTGCTTTTTTCATATTACATAATACACAGGAATGCCATTTTTAAGAAAAAAGAACGAGATGAGACCATTCAGCCCATCACTGCTTGTCCGACTCCTTGTAGATGGTTGATCTTAAAATGTTGTCAAGTCATGTCTTAATAGAGCCCAATGGTTCACATCACTGTCATGGTTAGGTAACCCGTTCTATACCCAAACCACTCTCTGCGTAAATAAGTGTCTCCTAGACTACCCTTTATCCTAAATCTCTCTGATTCATTTGTCACTGTGCTTGCTAGTCCTGTTGATGTGCTGCTCTTAAAGTATTGGCTTAACTTTGTCAAGTCCTTTTAAGATTATAAAGACTACAGTCAAGACCCCCTAGTTGTTCTTTGTTCTAGATTAAATATAACCTCTCCATTTACCTTCATAACTCATTCCTTTAACCCCTGGGATTAGGATATATACACACTTTATAAGTGTGCAACATACATAAAAGAACATGTGTAGGGCCTTTCTGGTTTTCTAATCGTGTCTTTATCACATTGCTGATGTGGGCTTGGGTGGGGCCATCCCAGGTCGTGATCTCGCTGAAGGAAGCTTGGCCCTCCATTGTTTAAGCAAATGAAGGGAGGGGTTTGTTGTTAACTTGCTGCACAGTGTCCCCCCTCTCTTCCAGTTTCAGTTTCCTGTCACCAGTTCAGAGACACACTTCCCGGGGTATGAAGGGCATGATTAATTGTGCAAGACTTAAAAGGGGTGGCGTTTCAAGATGCCACTCTGTTTTAGCTGATGAGGGATTTGAAGGCATTCACGTTATTGTAACAAACAACAGGGTGCAGCAGACAGAATAAAATGGTTCAATAAAGGTAGTTTCCAGTTGGTTGACATAACTGATTGTGGTGTACTGTTAACTTATAAACACATAACCAAGGGAGGCTTTGGTAGAAAGATAAACACTGTTAGTGTTATTTAAGTTCTAAGCATAAATTAACATGTAAAACAGAAAAGATGGCTGCTGTTATTGTTTATTGTAAGAGCATAAGAACATTTATAAGCAAGACAAAGTCATTTATTGAGCTACGTTTGTCTCTTTACTAAGGTGATTCTAAAACTTGATTGATTGACTGATCTTAAAACTTTGTCAAGTCAGGTCTTAAAGACACTCAATCTCACAGGTGGGAGCCAGTCAAATATAATAAGCATACTTCAAGGAATCCAAAGTTCGCTTCTGTGATTTTCTTAAAATAAGTGAGGTGCTAAAAAAATACCTTGCCAGTTACTTAAACCCACTGCCATCCAAACCGCAGCCCAGTAATCTAACCACTGAGCTACTCAAACCCACTACCTTCCACACTGCAGCCCAGCACTCTAACCACTGAGCTACTCAAACCCACTACCTTCCACACTGCAGCCCAGCACTCTAACCACTGAGCTACTCAAACCCACTACCTTCCACACTGCAGCCCAGCACTCTAACCACTGAGCTACTCAAACCCACTACCTTCCACAGTGCAGCCCAGCACTCTAACTACTGAGCTACTCAAACCCACTACCTTCCACAGTGCAGCCCAGTAATCTAACCACTGAGCAACTCAAACCCACTGCCTTCCACAGTGCAGCCCAGCACTCTAACCACTGAGCAACTCAAACCCAAATTTTTGTTCTACAGATAATAGACTTCATTAAAGGCCACCAGTAACATATTTATGGATAACACTTGAAAGGCCTGAGGCTGGTTTGTTTTTTGAATAAGTTCTTTATACAGTGCTAATAAAAGCTTTGTCATATCTGCTGTGCAAATCTGGCTAGAGGGTACCTATCTTTAGCTAGGCTTGCACAGAAACAATACTCCTGCTTGTCTAAATGACTCATCTGCATAAGGATGAGAAATGCCCATGATTTAACCTGACTTGACAGGTGTTGCTCAGAGTTGACCAGCTTCATGCTCACACTGTCTGCTCCAGCATAATGTCTGTAGGTTGGTATACCTATGCTTTACCATGCTTTCACTACACTTTCTAACATGTTGCTATTTTTTTATTATGGAAACTTTCACCTTTATGGAAACTACCACATTGAACTGTAAATCATGATCTGTGAAACCAGCTGTAGCAGCACCAAACTTTTCTACCAGAAAATGTCCATGTCTTCAACTTACTATAGTTACTGTCATGTTATCAAATTGTGCTTTTATCATGATTAAAATATTGTATTTGGCATATTTATGGTTCTATTTTCTTTGACCAAAGACACCCCAGGCTTTTACTTCAGAGATCCTGTGATACAGACCTGCACAAAAGCAGGTTGCATGTCTAATAATAAAAGTAGTGTGCTCATATTAAGGTCCCTATTTCAATGAGTCACTTTAAATAATGGCCATGAGCACAGAAGAGAACTGGAAGAGCTGCCTGATTACTTACACAGCCGTGTAGAACAGAGATGTAACTATAGAGCTCTTAATATGATCTACTACTGCTTTAATTTTTCATCTAAGATATATATATATATATATATATATATATATATATATATATATATATAGAGAGAGAGAGAGAGAGAGAGAGAGAGAGAGAGAGAGAGAGAGAGAGAGAGAGAGAGAGGATGGCAAGTTTCATAGACCCTGATAAGCACTAATCTTGGGCTACCTAATGTTATTTTAGGTAAGGTAATTCAAGATTAGTATCAGGGTCTGTGGAAGATGTTAATTAAATGTTAGTAAATGTGTTGCATGACTGTCACTTTAGGGGAGACTGAACTGAGGTTGACAAGGCGAACCTTACTCACTTTTTCAGGCACAGCACAGAGACCAGAAAGACTTAGGACCCAGAGTAGGAGACACTGAATGAGTTACCAAGCCTTGGTGTGCTGCTGGATTGTGATCCTTTAAGAACTGACTAGACAAGTTCAACAACAGCTGCTCTGGCTCCCAGCAGTCGTATACCACTCTCTCACACCGGTCAAGAGTGGTTATGCCACATTTTCAGTCTGATGTCAAGCAGCATGGTAGCTGTCCCAATGCACAGAAAATGTAAAGAAAGGAAAAATGATGATTTTGATGCATTTATTTCACAAATATGTAAGCTTGGCAACATGAGAAGAAACATTATTGGTCACAAATTTATCAAAATGTATTTTTTTTTTATGTTAAAAACAGATTAGGCTAAACTCGCAAAGCTATTTACTCCAAAATGGCATTAACACAACCTTTTTAGATAGCAAAAAGGCACCCAAGTCTGAAATAAAGAACATTAATTTGGGAATCTAGCAAATTATCTTTAGTAGGACAAAAAAAATGTCTTCCCATTCCAATGGAAGTGCGTGTCATGCCTGATTGAGTCTATACACGTGTGCAATGTATGGTGACAAGCAACAGACACGCTACAGTGGTCTAAATCACTGAAAAACTACACCAGACACATCCTTTTCCACTCAACCAATTAGCCTTTCTGTTGCCATTATATTCAAGATGTAAGTATAGAAAATGTGAATACAATGTTGAAGATGTTCCTGAGCTATTCCTATTTAAATAGAGATTAACTGAATTAATCACACACAATGGTACAGCCCATTTTTCAGGAGGTACCACTCTCCTGTCTGTACATTCATGCTGTTTAACTAGATGCATTCAGAAAGGGACACCACAAGCTATTCCTGTCCAGTCCCAAGCAAATCAATAATCACTACTACTGAGGACTCCTCGCCTGTATTGTACAGTACACTATAAACTATTATACTGTGACTTATATATTCTGTGTAACATATTATACTTTATATAATTAATATATTTTTTGACAACATATACTGTAATTAAAGTCCATGTTTTAAACTGTCGTTTGCAGGATGTTGTCACTCATAGTTGAAATACGTGTTTTAAAATGGTATACAGTAAATACTGTATTTATGCACCTAACATGTATAACAGTGCAATTCCCATTCAGTTACAGAACTGTTTGTGTTCAGAGTACAGCTATTATGTCCCAAGTAATATTTAAGGCATGTAACAAAAAGGCAACATTTAAAAAGTGTATTAAATATGAAATATCATGGTTTTGCAATTTGATTACAAAAGTTGTTATAAAGTTTTTGGAACTTAGTATAAATATCTCACACATTTCCATACCAGTGCTAAGAACCTTTAACAAGAGAGAAATGTTTCAATAAAACCTCTGCTGAATAATGCAATCTGACATCAGAATACATTATGAAACAGTAATTAATTCATTATAATCTCATGATGTACTGTATATCCGACATCTTTGCATATATCATTGTTGAAATTGTGTGAACACTTGAGGGCTATTAACTAATGTGAAGGATACCCCTAAAATGGTTCCTGACTTCAGAATATCTGTGGTTATAAATATACAAACCAAACACACAATCACACACACCAAACCCATGCCTGCTAGGGCCTCAGAGAATAGAAAACAATTGTTACTGATTTGTTACTTAACCCTTCTTGTGCATTAAAGTGTCTGCTAAATGAATAATAATAATAATAATAATATATATATATATATATATATATATATATATATATATATATATATATATATATATACTATATTTTTCTATACATTACTGTAGGATGATCGTGCATTCAAGTCATGACATACAACAAATTACAATCAGTGCTTCCTAGTAGCTGATTGATCTCAAAACTTTGTTAAGTCATAAAGAATCCCAATGATCCAGCATCAACACCAACCCATTCCACACCCTCACCACTCTCTCACCTGCCCTCTGTCTTTAGTCTATATCCACTTAATTTCCAACTGTGCCCTCTGGTCCCAGTTCCTGTATTATGCTTAAAGTATTGCAAGGGTTAACTTTTAAGACTTCACTCAAGACCCCCTAATTCGTCTTTGTTCTAGGCTAAATTCAGTTCCCTCAACCTATCTTCAGAGCTTATAGTATGTGATCAAGTATTGCCTCCCCTTCACAATGCCCTCCTCGTTGGGACTGGACTCACCAAGGCCATGTTGAACCTCTCCTCCAGCTCACCATCAGCAGGCATGGGCAGTTTGGGGGGTGCTGGCTGCTTCTGTGGTGGAGTAGCCACTATTGCAGGTGGTGGGGTTTTGACCTCCTTAGCCTGGGAGGAAACATCCATACTCCCGGCTGCATTGCCCATTCCGAGTTTCTTCAGCGCTCTGAAACCCAGAGTTTAAACTTGGTCTTGAAGTTGAGATATCCGTGTAAAAAAACAACAACAAAAAAAAAAGAAAGCTCTGGTAAAAAAATAAATAAATAAGATCAGCCAAACAATTTCTGAAAAAAACAAACCAATTAGGTTGAACAAAAAAGTGTTGTGGTGTACTTCAAAACAATTTCTAAGAAGCCCTATAAGTCATAAGTGCTGTAGCTCTGCTCATTTTAAACCCTTCATGCTTTATCTTCCATCTGCAGGTGGCTGTCTCCTAATCCTGAAAGATGCATCTTTTTAACAGCTTTAGATCCAAGCCCTGTCCACCCAATACTGTCTCTCAATACCACCATTTGTCAGTGATGGATCACGAAGATTGCCACAGATCCGATATGTTGCAAGAGAGGAAGTCTTCTTGCTACATACTCTGGGAATGTTGAAATAGCAGTTTGAGATGTACATTCAAATTAAGCTGCAAAAAAAAAAAAAGCGCTTGCTTCCTGTACGTTACCACAAGCTTAAATGCAAACAACATAGGTTTCAGCCACTTCATTTGCTGTCTCTGCAAATTTTTTCAAGGGGACTGTATGCTTCACAAAGGCTGGCTACTGCACCAGGAAGAATGGATGGAGCAGCTGCAGGGAAGGCAGTTTGACATGCAGCTCCAGGATCCATGGTCAAAGGAAAGAGACTGGTAGATAGAGAATGTCAGAGACTGACAGGGATGTACAGTAAAGGGAACTCGACAGCAGCACAGGCAACATGAGCAGGGACAGTGGAACTAGATGGGCAGGTGGCTTCTGGGTCTTAGTGCCTGCAGGGTACCTGTGTGAAACTGCAGGATGTATTCCCTTTGGATTTGACAGAACTGCGTGCTGCTGGTTGAATCTGGGGCAGATTTGGGTGTACAGTAAGACACGAACTTCCCTGTATCAGCTCTGCAGCACTGTCAACATAATCGAGAGTGCTGATAATGAGCACTTGGTACTTTATAGTATTTAATAAAAGTTAATGTATTTCATAGTTCTTGCCTCTAATGAGATCATTGAGTTCAATATATTTGTCATGTGTGAATGAAGGAGCATTTATATTGATTTTAAAATCACTATTTAAGAATTGCATGCAGGGGAAACTGAAGCTGAAGGCTTTTCATTCCAGGCCCAATTAAAGCAGGGATTTTATCTGTATATTCACCAGGTATTTTCTCTCTGTTTTATAACAGTGCTTTGCAATTGATAGCATCGGTATGAGCTCACTCGAGGTGCAGTTCATTTTGCCCAGCCTGTGAACGGTTGAAATAAAGTGAAAAAAAAGAAACTAATAATGAGCACTATGGAGCTAGGTTGAGCAGCCAGAATCTTCCCAAACGAGTTTAGTGATCTCATTTCAGCGAATAGTGTACATGACAAAGCCTTTACGATTCTCATCTCTCAAGCACTGTCCCCCTTCACCCTAAGAATTTCTAAAACACTACATTCTTAGCTCTCTGGCACTGTCTTAACCGCTTCAAGGATGGGAGTGCTACAGAAATGGTGATTATTCAATTAATCTGTTTCAGGCCTCAATAATTCTTCCTTTTCAGATACCCAAGGTAAATTTGGTACACTCTTTTTGGTACACTCCAATTGTTTTGGGGAATGATGTAAAGAAAATGTGTATTTTCTGAACATTTGTGGACATGTAACTGTATACATTTAGTCCCTTGTAAACATCACATTTTTGGATTGCTCATACTGTAAAACCCATGCTAGGAAAGACTAAGATTTGGCTAAACTAGGCCCTGCTGATATGGTCCGATAACTGCTAGGGTGCCATGGTGGTACATTCCATTAAAAAACATAGACACATAAAAATAAATAAATAAATAAATAAAAATCTAATTGCATTCCCTAGTTCATCTCAATCCACACAAGTATACTGAAATTCATCAAGATCCATCTGCATGTGTCCCCAATTATTTTACCTGATTTTCTCCCCAATTTGGAATGCCCAATAATTTTTCCCCTCCCAGCAGCAATTCCCCACACAACTCAGGAGACCCGAAGGACCAGTGAGCATCCTTCGATCCCACAGCTGAGCCAGCTTCCTCTTTTACATCCAGGAACTCGAGAGCTAATGTCAGTGAGCTACAGACCTCTGGAGGACAAAGGCCCGCTCTGCATCTGTCCTCTTTTGAGCTCGCTAGGCGTCTGGCCAGTAGCGTGATGAGGAGAAACAGCCCCTGTTGGTTTTGCCTCCCTAACCCATGGGAGCGCAAGAGCCAAAGCGATGCTCCCTTCCGAATCCCCAGCAAAGACAATCCACTTCACACAGCCATGACGCAACCCTGTGTTGTATGACTCGCCCTGCACACCATGCAGCTGTGCTTTTACCAGGTGAGCCATTCAGGGACCCTCTGCGGGGTTAGATTTTTAAACATATTGCTGGCTCTTATTTTATTATTATTATTATTATTATTATTTATATTATTATTATTATTATTATTATATTTTTTTATTGCATTTATATAGTGCTTTTTTATACAAAAGTATCGCAAAGCACTCTACAGTACATAGCAGAAAAAAAGAACAAACCACAATACATTTGTATAGCATGTCACACATACAACTGCCACAATCAGAATATTTAATTAACAGTAAACACATAATACAAAAGCAGCTAATTTAAAGATACTTTAAAACCGACTAAGATAAGAAAGCCATTTTACAAAAGTGCATTTTTAGTCTTGAGAGTTTCTATGCAAATGAACTGCATGCTTTCTGCTTTCACAAGATTTGATTGGTTCTTGTAATGCTAATTGGGAAATATGCAAAATTCAGCATTACAAGATCAAATCAAATTGCGTTAAAGCACAAAGCAGGCTGATCTTATTTGCATACAAATTCCAGATTTAGCAGGCCAGTTAAATATATAGCTAAATGTTAAATCTTTTTTAGAGGTATATATATATATATATATATATAATACACACACACACACATATATATATATATATATATATATATATAGATATATACACATATATATATATATATATATATATATATATATATATATATATATATATATATATATATTTTTTTTTTTTTTTTTTTTAATTATCAGGAATAGGTTAAACTAAATTGCTATGAAATGGACAACACAGAACACAGCAAAGGAAAAGTTTCATGTTAAAAGTGTTTCATGTTAACACTGCACAGGGTTCTGGAAAACTAATTTCACAGACCACTATTATTACTAACCTTGAACGAAGTAATATTATTTCAGGTAAAGCATTCTAACCCTAGAACTCATTAGAGTCTGTGACACTAGCCATGTGAGTATCTGGTAGAACGGCATTTAAACTATTAGGATAATTAAGGTGATACCGTATGCCGATTACAGTAGTAACTCCAGCTCAATACCTTTAACCTGCCCCAGACCTTTTTCAAGAGGGTACTTCATTTTGAGTGAAAATACTGAAACAAAGCATTGTAGTTTTTAATGAAAGCTGTTTAATTACAGAATGCAGATGTAGGGTTAACTAGATATACAGTACACAGCACTATGAAAATGAAAGCTGTGTCCAAACTCTCTTTTTTGACAGGTCAATCTGTCCAATTTCTTCAGAATTTTATTTGTTAAGAACATAAGAAAATTTACAAATGAGAAGAAGCCATTCATACATAATAGGAATTCCCATTTGCACAATCCCACGGAAAAGAAGCTTCTTTCGAACCAAACTTTAATATTTAAGGCAATGAAGTGGCAATGACAGCTCCCTGTCTCCAAACACAGTACTTATCAAAGCCAATGTCTGCCTTATTTACAAGAATTGGTACTTTCATGATGCTGGTTGTATTACAGCTTAATGTGTAAGCTTTGTTTTAGAATAACATGATTCAGAGGTCATTTTATACCTGTAATTATACAACGAAGACCTCAAATCGAGAGGTATTTAAAAAAATAATACCAACATGCTCGAGAAGCACTTGGCCTGCACTTAAACAGTGATTACTGAAACACTCCATTCTCAGCTCTCCAGTGCTGTCCCCTCTTGTTTTTTTTTTTTTTTTTTTTTTTTAATAATACAAACCACAGCATTAGTTTCAGTTTAATAAAACAGGAATGATATCTAGGCATCATTTCCATATTCAAAGTAGCAGGAACGTGTGCTTGACGGTTTATAAATCAGTATAACCATTGTTTTTAATACGAACAACAACAACAACAAAATAAATCCCTGTGAGCATAACATAAAGGAAATGTCTTCTCTGACGGAATGGTTTGTACAGCGAGTACACGCACTCTAATATGACCAGTGGCAGTTCAATTTGTTTAAACTATCCAACTTTGATGGGGAGTCTCCTCTCTCGGTCTAACTGGCCTGTCATGGATTAAACAGTGTGGCATGGGTTAGGTTTTGCTGGTAATGGAACAGAATTGAACTTATTTCTTGAGGGTGCAGATGTGAAAATGTGTACAGTACTGTAGATATACACCTAACTAAATAATGTTTGCACAACGCCTCAGTCTTTTAACAGATGGTTAACTGCAAAAAGGCAAAACTCTCAGAAATGGGATTTGTTGCCACCTGCTGGTTAGAAGCTGAAACTTTTTTCTTTTTTTTTTGCTTGTAAAGACTTAAGAACATAACATTTTAAAATGAGAGGACCCTCACCCTAACCCTAATCTAGGCAGATTGATCGCAAAGCTTTGTCAAGTTGGGTCTAAAAGGATTCCATTGAGTCAGTATGAAGAACATGGCTGGCTAAATTAATTCAGTTCCTTCAACTTCAGGGCTCCGTCCCTAAACAGGGGCTTGTTGCTCTACGTTGGACTCTCTCCAAGACCACAGTGTATTTTTGGTAATGTACATAGTGATAAAAATATAATAGTTCTAACCGTTTTCCAATGTAGGGACCCTTTGCATTTAAATATTTTTCCACTGACCGTCACAAGCTTTGGACCTATATTGTTTTGTTTTGTTTTGTTTTGTTTTGGGGGGGGGGGGGGGGGGGTTTTTTTTTTTTAATTGCGTGACTGTATTACTGACTGTTAGCTGGAATCATAACCTACAAGACCCATAAGGGACTATGCTCTAAGAACCGGTAAGTGCGCATCACAGGTGCATTTACTAAGGAGTGTTGAAAAGTGCGCCTGTGCGTCTGAACTTGGGCCGGAGTATTTAAATGAAGCGAATGCGCCGCGCATCAGAATGGTGTCGGTTCTGGATTTGGCTGAGGTGGGTATTGTGTTACTGTTGTTTGAAATCCTGGCACCGTGTCCACTACCCTTTTCACACTCAAATGCTGCTATTGAGCCGTCTCAGAGACGTTAAATAAATTATTTAAAATACCCATTCACAGCACGAAATTGTACAATCTATGCCGGTATATGACGTCGCAACCCTTTCGCACAGGCAAAGGGATCATGACAGTCAACCGATCGTTGGCATGGCTAAAGAAACTTCACTTCAACAAAATATTTTCTTTTTCTTTCGAAACCCTGCAACGCAAATGATTTTTATTGCATACTGCATACCATTTAAAACAGCTATTAAGGTTTTGATAGGGGCGACTTTAATATTTTAAACACACTGTTTTTATTCAAAACACAAAAATAAACAAAAAGGGTTAACAAAAACACTGATCATGGAGCAAATAAAACAGATAGACAAAAACATGGCCTCGACCACAAAACCCCAAACGATACCTAGGTCAGGCAGCAATCGTATTCACTGATCCTATATTAAGAATTTTTTTTTTTTTTTTTTTTTTTTTTTTTTTTTTTTGGTTGTTTTTTTCGGGGGGGGGGGGGGGGGGGAACTTTAAGGGGGGACAACCCCCAATGCCGTTTTCCCCTCCATTTTTTGTTCCCCGTTCTTATAAGAATATATAAAAATGTCTATTGCTTCAGCCCTGAGGTTAAACTGTAAGAGGTGAACTATAAGGTGTACTTTAAGAGCTGCTGCAGGTGGATGACTGGCTTTAGCCACGGTTAAAATGTACTACATTTTATAGTCATTTCAAAAGGAAATTATGAAAGCGTCTTTTTCATTACCAGATCGTTATTAATAGTTATTTATTAAACGTAAATCACCAATTGCTTAAAATCTGACGGTACTATGATTTGTTGCCAAGAGACTCAAGAGTACGCGTTTTCCTCCATGACGTCACAGTCATCCTCTGACTTAAGGTTGAGCTTAGCAAATAGGCAAATAATAAAAACAAATAAATAACTAAATAAACCTCTTAAAAGCCAGTCCTGGAAAAATGGCCTAATGTAATACGCAGACAACAAAGTTAAAACCCATACAAAAAATGAATGTATTTGGTAGCTGCTCCGCCCCGGGCTCAGCCATTCCCTCATGTAGAGACCGTTTTCATTTTTCGCAAAATTCTGAAACTGCACGTTGATTTACATGGACTGGAACATGGGAGTCTTAGGCGGTTGGTACAATTATTATTATTATTATTATTATATTATTATTATTATTATTATTATTATTATTATTATTAGATCAACCTGATCATGCATGTGTACAACATGCTGTATTTGTCTATATATGGAAAAAAATAGAATAAGTATTGAATGAATAACATTGCACTGCACACATCCCACTGTGTTAACACATTACAACCAACTTGCTTATCTTTGACAGTAAGGACAGTTTAGAATGTTTAACACTTGGAAAACTTTAAACTTTAAAAGATTAGCACCCCTATAATAGATCATCCCTGTCATCCATGCTGTTTGGAGGTATCAGAACCATATTGTCTGGTCATATTTCCTCTGTGTCTTTCTGTGGTATGAAGGAGCATGCAGACAACAAAATACAGTCCAGGCAGTGTTGTAAGTTACAGAAGAAGGTTTATTTGCAAAAATAAAGGAAATGAAAATGTAATGGGATTGTGGTGAGGGATTAAATACATAAACAAAAAAAATGGTAGTTTCTTCAGGCTGACAGAACACTCGTTGATTCTTAACTTTTCAGTTGTGTCAGGGTAGAGTGAGTACGACAAGAACTCAGCCGTGCACAAACACGCACACTGTAGCTACGGGTAGCAGAGTGGTTAGAGCCTTTGGAACTGCATAAGAATGTATTGTAGCACTAGCGTGTAAAGGGTTCTTAGCGGTGGAAATGAAGACTCTACCAGGATATTTCTTTGGCTCTAAAAAAATGCCTGTTTCAGAAAAAAATGGATTTAACCCTTTTACGCTCTGAGCAACAGCAACAAAATACAGCGCTTAATATGGGCTTATCCTCACTGCTCATTGGTGAGGCTACTTTTCACCATTCACACAGCACAGCGAGCCCGCAGGGGGCGGTGCACACACACAACAAGGGGAGGCAGAGACACACAAAAGAGAGCAACAGGCAGCAATAAAATAACAGTGATAATCAGAGACACCCCCCCCCCAAGAAAGTTTAGTACAGAACACACAAAGTCCCAATTCTCAGTCTCATTTGACCCGGTGTTACAGTATGAACTGAAATGTTTAAGTCTGTGAGAGGGTGTGGTGAACACACAGGAGTCAGAAAGTTATTTACAGATGCCAATGTTTTATTTAAGGATGGAAAATACCAACAATGGTAATGGTGTGTATTTTCAGTGCCAGAGTTGCTTTTTCCAATGTACTGTATTTTTTATCAGTATATAGCTTCCATAATGCAACCCATAATGCAAGGAACGTCATATCCACAAATATTGATGCTTGCTACTGTTACAATGTTTAGCAACAGTGATGTAAACACTAATTGTTGTGTATCCTATTCACATAGCTTAGTATTTTGCATAAAAATATAGGGAAGACTTTAAAACTATCCAAAATACATCCAAATGTAATACCTACACTAATGCCCAAAACTAGCCCAAATATTAGGCACCTGCCAAAAGCCATTTTTTTACACACAATTAAAAACCCACAAGCCCAGTTGGGGGTGAAACCCGCCCAATCTGCCAACATTGAGCACAGAAGCACGTCCCTTTTGTATGCCAAGCTCTGCCCCTGTAGCCAGTGGAACACCAATCCCTGTTATGACTGGTGTTCTTAACCTTTACATGACTCGAGTGGCAGGGATTTACATACTCACACTTCCGCCCCTCACCAAGATGGCGCCCCCATAAAAGGCAATTTACGTTACTGTCATGTGATCTTTGTAAGGGAAGCCTTGGGTTGATTCGATATCTTCTGCTGGATGGGGAGCCTGAATTGCAATCCAAACCCCTTTGACTCATCACAATCACTTGCGGTTGCCTTTCAGTTTCAGTAAAACAGGGTGACACCGCATTTGTTTTATCTCAAATGCACTTTCTCTGCACATTCTTCAGGTCTGTGGAAGTTAATCTCATCTTTCTGCTGCAAGACCGAAGAGGGGGTAAAAAGGTAAGTGCTCATAGTTCAGTAATGTGTAGTAGCTTTCTCAATTCTGACACAACCCTATTCCCTGTGTCTCTAAATTGAGAGTAAAGGAATCTACCAGCTGCCATAGGTTGCCTAATTGAACATGTCCGCTATGCACATTTATTATATAGGTCTTAAATGTGCAGTTTTGAAAGAAGCATATGTTTTAGCAAACATGCATTTTTATATGTTTAATTGATTTTTGTTTGCAAGCCATGCTTTTAAAATGTCTTGTCATTGCTGGGTTGCTTTACCTGGAGGATGAAATTGTCCCCACCCCATCACAGGCTTCTTTTCTGACAATAGCCAATCAGGTGCATTCCCTATGGACTGACTTGTTTTCAGCTGGTAACTTGCTTTGACCCTTAAGATACTGCTGGAGTGGACAAGGAGGTACAGCAATAACAAACTTCCTGGAAGGCAAGTCAAGCAAAGTGAGAGCTTTCCATAGTGCAGATGTCTGTTTTAAAATGAAAATGCGTTTGATTTAACATGCATGTCTTTCAAAACTGAACAGTTGAGACCCATGGAAAATGGCTTTAAATTAAACCTTTTTTGGTTTTTGTTTTATTTAATCTGTGTGTGATTCTAGAGATAGGACTATGGCCCTCATAAATGAATTAAGTCTTTATTCCTCTATCCAGTAAGTTGAAGGTTCTTCTCCCCTGAGTTTCAGTTCATCGTCCACCTTCACAACAGCCCGTCACACTTTCTCAAGGAGCAAAAGTCATCAAGCACACACAAACATATCATTTAGATGTTGTCCTGTTTGTAGATAGATGTATTTATTTTTTGCCATAGGTGATGTGTAGTTGTAATTGTAACGAAGCAGTGACATTTGCATATAGACATAATGACTGGAGTGGTCTACCAGGAAGTAAACTTAGGGCCGGACCAAATCAAACCCTGATCGCTCTTGCGAAAGAGTGTTTATGCGATAATATCACTAGTTTCCATATCACATTTTCCTTATCACAAAGCTAAAACTAGCCATTTCCAATCCGCGAAATGGGCGGGGAGAAGTTTTGCAGGAGTAGGAGGGGACCACTGAAAGCAACATGAAGGGGCATTTTGAAGGGGCAGAAATAAGGCGGTAAAATGCGAAAAAGCAGGCAGCCAGGGTAGAAAAACATAAAATAAAAGCCTGTGTTGTACATACAATACTACTAGTAAAATTAAAATATGTTTAGTTAATAATAATAATAATAATAATAATAATAATAATAATAATAATAATAATAATAATTAGTATTATCTTCTTTTATTTTTATAAATACCTGCCCATACAGTAGTGCTTCTCAAAACAAGAACACCTCCAGAAATGCTAAATAACATTAAATATGCAGCACATTTGCTAGTTAGCATTTGTTACACAAACAGAAATGCACATTAATATCACAGGCTACTTACAAATTTAATTTTAAATTATGTATTTGTTACTAATATATATTATAGCTATATTCACATTCCCTTATCTAATGTCATAACGTCGAATACATCCGATCTACTTATTAATATAAATTATACTTACAAAATTCATTTTTGATTATTTATTTATTGTTAATATTTCTGATCAACTTATTTCCTATGCTCGATCTACTTATTTCCCTGGGCTTGATGCAGTTATTCCCAGCCTAAGCTCGTAGACATTAGAAACAATGGAACCTCCCCTTTAAATTCTAGAGCTTGATCAATACTTCTTCTCTCAAAAACCCAAAGCAAATTTATAAACGTCATCTTGATGCTTCTGAGATGACCTTTATAGGTATTATGTAATTTTGTTATCTACACGGATTTATACATTTCGAGGGGAGCATCCTGAGGCATGTACTGTTTTTTTGCAAATATCAGGATGTTTAGTGCTATTTTTTTTTATTATTTGCTTAATACGCAATAGTTTTCCACAAGTTCGAAGCTGACATATAGTAGATTCTGGAATTGAGTAGATTTGGTCGGGCGATAGCAATAGATTTCGCTTGGAATTTTTCTTGTGTTTTGTTACCGCTAATGCTTTCATGTCCTCGTTTGCCAAGCGCTAAGTTTGATTTGGCCCAGCCCTAAATGAGAAACACAAATTCAGAAGCACTTTGTTTAAAAACGAGTTGTGTTTGTTTTGATTTGCTGCTTATTTATTTGATATATTGTTATATTTTGTAATATTGTGTATGAGAGGGTATAAGTGGATTGTATGTGGCTGCTGTCCCTAAACGCCTTCCTGCCCGCCCCCCACTGTAAATGAGAAACATTTTGAAATAAAGTATTCAGTCTAAACTTTCTTTTTCTGCTCTTTTTCAGAGATGTTACTATTGTAAAACACCACTTTGTGACACCACATCTGTACGAAGAGTCATCACACCTGCAATGCTTAAAAGCCCATTTAAGTGTATCGGCTCCAGCACTGAATCAGCTTTGCTCTTCTCTGCTGCCATCAAAACCAGCCTCTGTCCTGTCACAGAGTCCGTCTGCAATACTAACCTTTCCATCACTGTCTCAGCAGCCAGAACCCAACAAGAAAGAGAACAAGGCAATACCAGTAGGTACCTGGGCTGTATTTAAATGTGTTGTCTCCCATACAAACCCTTCATATACATTACACTGCTGTATTCTATATTTCAGTTGCGTACAGAATTTGAAATTGTCCTCATTTGACCAATAATGCTATATGACAGTTAAGACAACCAGGACTGACCTCATTGAATATTGTAGTACTAAAGGTGCTATGGGCATGAAAGGGAAGTCTTTTTCAATGTCTTCAAGGCATTGGTAAAGACTTCTTGTCAAAACATCTGTCATTGAACTTGAAATTTATTTTAATATTTCCATGTTTAACACTATTGAGTGCAATAGTTATGGATGATTTTATATTATTTTAACACTAAAGGGAGCGCCAAGACTAAAAATGAAACCCCTAACCCCAACCCCAGCCCCAGCCTCACCCCAGTGCTGGCGTTAGGATTTACTGGGTCCTGGAGCAAGACCCCCCCCCCCCCCCCCCCCCCCCCACCCCCCCCCCCCCCCCCCCCCCCCCCCCCCACCCAAAACCTAAAGAATACTTGATGAGAATAAATACATCACCAGCAGCATCTGAACTATTATGGCTTCTGGTAGACTTTTGCCATATCATTCTGCAGTTTCTTTGATTAGTTGATGTTAAAACAAAAAAAAAAAAAAAAAAAAATAACAAAATTTTACAATGCCATATCATTCTGCAGTTTCTTTAATAATCAAATAAAAAAAAATACATCAAAATTATGTTAATCAGTTTATTTTTTTTTTTATTTATGCCTCAATCCCTCCCCCCCCCCATCCACTCCCAAAAAAAATGTAGGGAGCACGCAGATTTGGCCACAGGCTGTTCCTGCAGTGCTCCAGCACATTTCACGTGTGAAACTGCTCCTCGAGCAGACCCAGTTCAACAAGCAGAACACGTTCCACAGCTGGAAGGTGGCACGTTTTTTTTTTGTTTTAATCCCAGTGGAGTAGGCGGCATCTATATATAATATATATATATATAATATATATATATATATATATATGATATATATAATATATATATATATATATATATATATATATAGCCCTATATATATTATTAGGTCTAGCCATTAAAGTGGACTCAGAAAAAAAAAAAAGAAATGGACTCTTGGCTGCCTCCCCTCCCCCCCCCCAAAAGGCTGGGTCCGGGTGCACCCATCCTGACCCTAACCCTAAGCCTACATAACCAACAGTACTTGCCACCATTCCTATATCCGCCTGTTTGATATTGTTATCCCAAAACCTCTTATATTTCTTGTTGGACGCAGGGACCAAAAGAGCTGGTAGCCGTGTTTCCAGTAATCACATTGGCCTCAGACCCTCCAAGTCCACAAATTATAGCTGGTTATCTGTGTCTTTCACTCCTTAGTCAAAAAAGGAAGAAGTTAAAACCCCTGGTCACCAAAACCAACAGAAAAGAGCACCCCATACATGTAACAGCACTGTGCCTCCCAGAGGAAAGAACACGGAAAAGAAAAAGGTAGCAGCCGAAACCTGCAGTGAAGAGACGTGAGTAATCACTATTTCTGTACAGTCAAGACAACTCTTGTGATTGACATAAGCATGTATCACACCATTTTGACTTGTTCTATTTTTGCATTTTGCCTCGCCTGGCACCAAAATTGCAGTTTGCAAAAATAAATTGTGAATGTGAAATTAAATAGTTAATTTTACAAAACTGGTAACACAACCTTAAACCTTACAAGTGAGCAAATTGCATTTTTGTCTGAAGATCTTGATAAATTAGGCCTATAGTCCATAACCACTCTCCTTCACTTCACTAGTATTGCAGTCAAGTGTAAACTTCATGTAACGCAACCCTATGATGTTGTTGAGTGCTGTATCTGTGTTTTGTGCAGGAAGGATGCTGGGGCAGACGCAAAGGGAGGAGGGAAGAAGGAATTGACAGAGCAGCAGGTCCAAGGTGAGCACACCTGAGTTAGCGCTGGAGGGTTGTAGCTCATATGGAAATAATGGGATTCAATCAAATGTGGTATTCATGAAGCATTTCTGTTGTTAAGAACAGCACTGATACATTGTGGCACAGAGGCAGAGGGCTTTAGGCATTTACTATAGGCATTTACTATAGGCAATTTTCTATAGTTTTACTATATTTACATTAATTAGCTTACATACACTACACCTACACTGCCCTGTTATGGTAATGTTTATTCTACTGTCCAGCTCATATTTTTAACAATATTATATTAATACTACTAATAATTCTAATAATAATTATATATTTTTCCCTTTCAATGTGCTTGCAGCTTTCCGTGAAGCATTTGGCCTCTTCAATAAGAACAGGGAGGATTATATTGATGTTCGTGGCTTGGGGTCCAGTCTGAGTGATGTGGGCATATCTGTGGGTAAAGAGCAACTGGACAGGGCTATGCAGAGTGCTGATATAGACGGTGAGCTGTTGGCTTAGGTATGTGTTTATGTAGGTATGTGATTGTGTGTTTAGTAGTGCAACTCTTTACACTAAAAAACTTCAGATGTCTTGTTCAATACATCCCCTTACTGTTTTACAGTGTTTGCAATTTGAGTGGTTTGAGTTGCATCAATATTAGGTTATTTTAATTCTCTGCCTGTATCTGGCTTTGAACTCCTCTGAGTTTTTTTTTAATAGAAGACCCTCGCTTGCATTTTTCACAAACTCTTAAAGATGATGGTCACTGATAATGCATATTTCTCCTGGAGGATATAAGAACAGAAGCAAATGTACGAACGAGAGGAAAATACATGACCCATCTAAGCTTGACCGGTTCCGTTAGCTGATAGATTTAAAAACTTTATCAAGCTGGATCTTGAAGAGCCACGATACGCACTTGTCCAGCTGTGTTAAAATCATCTTTGGCACCAATTATTGAGTGTAACAATCAGGGGGTGGTAAGGAGGCTGTCTGTTTGTCCAGTTGTCTGTCTGTATGTAGCTCTTACATTTTTACATATGTCTGGATAATTGGTTATTCAGCTAAGGACATTCTTTAGCACAAGGTATTTATATTGTAATAAATATGTATTTGTGTTTGACTTGTAAAAGTGTTTATACATTATGTATTGTAAGTGTTCAACTGAGAGTCAGTACTGTAAAAAAAGTAGGTAAACAAACTTCCACTGCATACATGTATGAAGTAGGATACCTTGGTAAATGCCCAAGTTTTATCTGATTTGGACCAATGGTTCTAGGTTCTCTGGCCCTGTATAGTAACCCTTTGCGGTCCATTTATTCAGCGCTTGTCAGGCGCGTCAGGTCCAATTTATACTAAAAATAGGGAGCCAACTCCAGGACCGCAATATATCCAGATCCACAGTATAGTGAGGGGCGATATAACGACGGGTGGGTGTATTACATTTGTTAAAGAAGGAAGCAGACTTCACCCCTTAATGTCCAATGCCCTCTGTATCGTTTAACTCAATGAATGACATCTTGAACTCAGCGGCACCACTGTGGTTCAGTTAAGGTTTTGGTAAATGATTGTAATTTAAATTCTATGTAATTTACTTGCAGGTGATGGGAAGGTGAATTTTGAAGACTTTTTGACAGTGCTAACAGACAGCAGAAGATTGTCCCAGTTCCTGCATGGTAATGAAAACACCCAGTATTAAAGTATTGCATCTGGGTTCCCTGATAAAGGTGTGACTGCATGCTGTGCAGGGCTATTCACAGTCATTGCAGGATAGGTTTGTTTCCTGGCAGTGTGAAGTTGTCAGTCTTCACTGAGCGTTCCACAGGGAGCATCCCATTGGCTCTCCAACTCCTGGAAAGGATGCCCACTGACTTTCAGATTTTTAGGGAATTGCAGTGATGAGGAAATGTAATTGGACATTCTAAATTGAGGAGAAATGTGGGGTAATTATTTTTGACGAAATGAATTTGGCATGTGAATATCAGTATGTTTTTCTTTTATATGGTGTTTTAGTTCCAGCCCCTACTACCAGCACATGCTCTAAATCAAAAGAAGACAGTGAGACTGTATTCTTCAGTGCAGTAACAACAATGATGGGCCTGGGAGCGCTTCCTTTACGCTCCATGAGGGAGATTGTGTGGTGAGCTGGGAACTGGTTTGGGATTTCTTTGAAGCTACATTTAAAACAAAAAAAACATAGTACTACTGAATGGTATGCAAACAAAGTTAGAATAAAACATTAAGTTGTATAGATATGATTTGAATCATACAGATGATTTGATTCTTATAAGCAGTTGATTCTTAAAAGCAGACTGATATGATTACTGTGGTGCAGAATCAGTATGTTAGTATGAGAATGATAGAGCTTGTTCCCTGCAGTGTAATGGGTTGACCACTAGATGTCACGCCTGCTTTTCAGAGTTCTTAAAATAATCAAGGAAATACAAAGCAGCTTTAATACATTAGACAGAATATTTCATAGACCTTATTTGCAAAATCCCCTCCCAATTTTAGTGGTTTTGCTCAGAAATGCCCCAGAATTACATATGCATGTACAGAATTACATATGCATCAAGGGCTAAAGAGCACAGAGACATTGAAAAAGGTCTGATTGTTTTTCTTTATTTTTGGTTCATTTTTGGTTTATTGTGTGTTTAGTTCGAGCCTTGCACACCAAGGTTTGTTTCTTTTCTATGTGAAAAGTTTTATTTTGTTACTTTTGGAGCTGCACTGAGTGTACCACATTAAACATGTGTTAGAGCATTTTATTCTACCTCTATCTGCACACATTTGTCCATTAAAGGAAGCAACTGCCTTGCTCGCTTTCCAATAGCGATGCCCTGTCATTTGATAAAAAAATTGATTGGTTCATTTATGGGCATTAGTTGATTAACCAGTAGATTAATCTGTCCACTGTTTAAAATAAAGGTAACAATCTTGGAGAGGCTGTCCTGCGTAGTAATACTAAAAAATTGATAGAATCTAAAAAAAGAATTAGGCAAATGGGAATTTGGTATTTTTAAAACCGTTTTTATTACTATTTTATTTTATTTTACTTGGCTTTGTACTTTTGCTTTAATTACATCTAGCAGAACCTGAGATTCCGAAGAGAGCAGGTCTCTCTGAACCTTGTTGAGGTTCCCTAAAATACTGTGGCTATTGGCAAGTGATTGCTTAACATTCTGTCATAATCAGAAATCAGAGAAAGTAATTTCACATATTTGAGGAATTGGTGCCTTCATCTTGCCCTCTGAATGCCAGTTCCTGCTTGTCAAGGTAAACGGAATTAATCGATCGTTTAAGAATCGCACAATTTTTTCCTAGTTGCTCATTGTGATGTATTGTAACCCTGCACTTCTGCTCATCCAGTTTTGAGAGTAACAGTGACTTTGGGAACGCTCATGTTTTTGTGCTCTTTGTTATACATTCTATATTACTTTAGCCAGTGCTGTTCCACATCTCCTTTTCTGTACTGAATAAAAGACACTTCCAGCAGTATTATTTTTTTAATTGACAGCTACCGGTGAGCCACAGATACCTTTTCATAATTTGAATGTTGGAAGTTCTGAGTATATCCCTTCCCTTCCTGTGTCACTTTGGGTATGTGTGGTGTGTATCTCCCTTTTTTAACAATCACCTTTTTTTTCTGCGAAAGTTCTTCTTGAAAATTGATTCGTAAACAAATTGACTATGATGTCTCCGTTGTCTGACTTTTTTTTGTTTTAATTTGTAAAAGAGGATTTGAAATATTATTTTGAAGTTCTCAATATAATTCTCAATAACGGTCTCTATAATCAGCAATATTGTGCAAATCCAGCTACTTCTTACACTGCTTACCCTAGCATATTTATATCCCGCCTCTGCTCACATGATTGGACACCTGCATAACAAAGGCCAGATCTTTGACTCTCCCATTGGTTAACCTTACTCAAGACCTTCAGCCGAGGCAAAGAATACCTTCAATTGTTCATGTCCCGCCTTCAATTGTTCGTGTTAATGTCTGTATATATGTGACCATGTGTGTATTCTGGTGACAGTACACATTGAACTTTTTTATTTTCAATAGGTATTACCATAAAATATACACCAGACCAGTGGATGGAGCCTATTCCAAAGGGGCTCGCCTTCTGAGCTTGACAGACACACAGCTGAGGAAGTACTTGCAGCAGCTCAGTGCCCATAGTAAGGGGTCTTTACATTCTGTAGACACCCGACACACACTCGACCACATCCCAGAGAATCAGCTGTGCTTGCTAAACAGCATCTAGCCACCTGGTGGTAAAAAAAAGAGCTTTCTTAAATATGCTTTCTTCATAATTGATTCATTCCAACCAAAATGATCTTGTTGGAAATTGAATTTTCTAATGTGGCTTTTGCTTTGTGTATTAATTCTATTACAATTCTATAATGTTGTCTTAATATTCATTTTATGCACATGCTTCTCATTTTACACCTAGTTTGTGATTTGCACTTCCATTGGCTAAATAGGTGTTAAATGTGCAGTTTTGAAAGAAACTCACATTACAGGACAGCACACATGCATTTTAATTTTAAACATGATATCTGATACTAGTTGCATTTCCTGGGTCATTTTACGTCAGCAATGTCTTCTTGGTCAAAGCATGTTTCTGGCTAGAAGCAAGTCAATAGGGGAAGCAGCTGAAAGGTTAATGACAGGTAGGAAGCCATTGAAGAGGTAGGGACAGTGCAACCCTCCAGGTGAATTGATAAAGCATGGCTTGCAAAAGATTAGTTTAATTTGGTGTAGTACAGCACTGGATATCATGTTTTGAAATAAAAAAAAAAGTTTACAATATGTGTGTCCAAAACTGGATTATTATTTATATATGAATTGGAATTAGATGGCCTGTAAGGGTTATGGAATTATTTTGTTTGGCTTCAAACACTTTCAGTTCCCATGTTTCTCTTTGGCTCTAGTGAAGAGAAGTGAGATATTATTTCCTGCAGTACTGGTAGCAGCAGCACACTGTAGCAGAATTTTTGACTTTAGCATTGTACTACTGGTGCAGTACACTGACAATGCGGATCTGTTGTGTGTGTGTGTAGGCTTGGCACACAGCCCATACTCGTTCCTGCCTGAAGAGCTAGGGAGCAGGAGACTGAGGAGGGGGTGCAGGGTCACGGGACACCCCTCTGTGAGACCACAGGGCACAGGGAAAATCACAGCAAGTGCAGTAAGCCACCACCTCTGAGACACAACTTTAGTGTCTATTTATTCCCATTTAAGACTATTTAATTAGTTATTGTAGGGCTACCTTATTGCAAATTCCTTGTCAGGTGCAATCAATCAGCTAGATACCAGACGAGCTTAAATTTGCTGAATAGCCTCCTCCTCTTCACGTTTGGTGTACAGCTGTATTTAATGTGTCTCCCGATGCTCTTTGTTCTTTGGAATAAACCATTTTGTGGTCAACCTCCTGTGTCAGGATAGCCCCTTCTAGGAAACAAAATAAACATGCTGTTCAATTATGGGACAACAAATAACCACAACTGATGCAATGAAGAGTTCAACATGCTTTCACTTTTCCAAACTGTTGTTAAAGTTGTCATTGTATTGTTGCATTACTTATAATTTTATTAAATAAAAAACACGTTTCAGTGAATATGTATTTGTTTTGCCAAACACAAATGTTTTACTGAGGATACAACACATAGCAACCCAGTAAGTTCTCTTTTTCAGTTAAGTTTTACAGCATTTTCCTTTTAGATTTCTTCAATGAACATTGGAGACAACACAAGAAGGCTGCTTACCCCGGTGCAAGTCAAATTGAATCTGTCGGCCAAAAAGAAGAATGAAATGACGTTTGATGATATTACCTATGTAAGGAAAGCGGTATGTGCCTGTAAAACTGAATTATATTAATTATTCAATTGAAAGATCAACTTTTCTTAAAGTACATGGTGCCAAAGAAATAAAACAGTACACCTTACCTAATACATTGTGCTATAATTTCATTGATATCAGATATTCCTCCGTGAAAAATGACCACATTATGGTACAGGTAAATTCGATTTTTTAATGGTAAATTATTTGAAACTGTTGGAGAAAAATATTTATCAAACGCACATTGCAGACACTTCAGTGACATTCTTCTGGTCAACCTCCTAAAGTTGCATGAAGGAAGTAAGTCGCCATTGAAAAAAAGACAGCGACTGCTATTTAAATGTGAGCCAAAGCCAAACATCTTGCTTCTGGGAGTTTGAGGTGTTTTAAGGAAAATAAATGGCAGCAAACATTTAGAATGTTTAGGTTTAAAAAAAAAATGTCTTTGTCATGGAAAAGATTGCATGGTGTGTTTTATAAAAACAAAGAAAATGCCACTAAAAATTCAGTACACATTTAACATTATCTGTGTCTCTTTCATATAGGAAAATGTGAGCTCTACAAAGTGATGCTAATACATATTACATAAGATTTACTGGATTTATTTTGTCTGCTGTATGTACTTTATTGCATATTCCAACTTTAGATTCACTTTTATGTACCAAATAAACTGATGTGTTTAAACAGTAGTAGTCTTTACTACTGTTTGGTCAGCTATTTGGTTTAAGTCAGCGAAGCTTTCTCCCATTAGTTTACATGTGGGGGGTTTTAATCAATTGCTGGGATGATGGAGGCGTTATGGGGAAGTCGTGGTTGTAGTACAAGCGTGAAGTCAGTGCGTTACATTGGCAGCTTCAAACTGCTAGAAGTCTCAAAAACAAAATGTTAGAACTTGAAGCTACTGCACTAACTAGTAACTACAATGCAACAGGTGTTACAGAAACTTGGTTATCCAAGACTGATGGAGACGAATATAATATTATTGGGTATGCACTGTATAGGAAAGACAGGCAGGACAGAAGAGGTAGAGGGGTAGACCTGTACTGTTGAAAACAGTCTTGAAGCCCAGGTTAAATCTAGAAGAAAAAAACAACGCAGAATCAATACGGGTCAGAATAGTGGACAGAAATTCAAAGGTTGTAAGAATAGGGGCATGCTATAGACCGCCAAATTCAGACACCGAGCAAAATAATCTGTTATAAAACTTTACAATGCATTAGTAAGATTTCATCTGTAATATTATGTTCAGTTCTGGTCACCTCACTACAAAAAGGATATTGCTGCTCTAGAAAGAGTGCAAAGAAGATCGACCAGAAACAAGGACCAGGAGTCACAAATGGAGATTAGGTAAAGGGGCATTTAGAACAGAAAATAGGAGGCACTTTTTTACACAGAGAATTGTGGGCGTCTGGAACCAACTCCCCAGTAATGTTGAAGCTGACACTCTGGGATCCTTCAAGAAGCTGCTTGATGAGATTCTGGGATCAATAAGCTACTAACAACCAAAAGAGCAAGATGGGCCGAATGGCCTCCTCTCATTTGTAAACTTTCTTATGTTCTTAAACTTGCAAGAATATCAGTTCATATTCCTGTCTGTATAATTGGAAATGTCTTAATCAAGTTACTGAATATCCAGGAGACACAAGAATAAACATTCCCTGGATCTGTCTGGAAGTGGTTTTCTTTTAATGATCGGCCAGCTACAATAGCATTGTTACAGTGTGTCATACAGCGCAGAGTCGCCACTCTTAGCTGGGCATTCCGAAGGGAGCGTTGCATTGGCGCTGGTGCTCCTGTGGGTTAGGGAGGCAAAACTGACATTCCAAATTGGCCAGATAATCAGGGGTAAAATAATTGGGCACACAAAATAAATACAAAAAACACCCCACTTATTTCAGGACATTGTAAATATATATATTTTATAACGGCTGTGGCTAATCTCTAGTTTCTTGATGGCAGGTGAAGGAGGGCACAGAGCAATACCTGGAGGAGCTTTTCCAGAGCAAGCAGAGGGACTCCTGGCAGTGTTGGTTTCTGATGCAGCACCGCTATTTCCCTTAGAGGCTGCAGCACCACCCTAGCGCCATTTAGTATCTTTGTTGGAACTTGACTCTTCTGTACATGGAAACACTGTCTATCACAGTGGCAGAACAGTAGGTAGTCCCGGTGGACGGGACTACCTACCAGGTACCTTAAAAGAATACACTTCTTATAGGTGTTTTTAACAGAGAATCATATATTCATTAAATGTCCACTGCTAAATCACCACAGCCTGAACAAGTGTCTCTTTATCAAAGATGGCTGCATTTTTGCATTGCCAACAGAAATTTGGCCTCTTTGATAGCACATTCATTAAAATAACACATCTTTGTCAATAACAGAGAAGATACTGTGATGTTGAAAAATTGCCTTTGAAACATTGAGGATAGAAATACTAATGTTTGGACTACAAAGAAGTACCAAGTATATTTTAATGCTTCTAATTTAGAAGGGTTAACTGTAGTAACACGGGACATGGTGTTTAAATGTAGTCCAACATGCAGTGTGTATATTGGTCCATATTTAAGTGTTGTTTGTCACAAAGCCAAGTGGAGTGTATTTTTGCGCTAATGAAATGAAGGCCTTGCCCCACCCACCCCTGAAGTAAACTGGTTGTCCAGTAAATCAAGCAGAGTGGTTCTAAAAGTTCCAAGTTGTACTGGTATGGGGACACATCTGCACTTGTTAGCCAATGAGATTGTGAGATATATTGTGAGATAGCAGGGAGGGGGTTAAAATCCTTCCCTGCTAAAAACCTTGTGAGAATGCACATTTGGGTGTTATGGGGTTTAATTGGGTAATTGTTTTATTGTTTAGTAATCCCCTGCACCTGGTGGTAATTGTAAATTAGAGCCAGGTGCAGGGTATTTAAGAGAGGCAGCCAGTCTGTTCCAGGCTGCTGCTGAGAGAAGAGCCCGACTGTGTGAGTGAGCAGTCGTATTGAGGTATTGTGGTATTGTGTAAGGGTGTTTTTGAATGTTTGTGGCAGGTAAACGGTTTAGCCGTCCTGCGTGATAGTTAGGTTCCTGTTTATGTTTAGTGAGTGCTCCAAATAGGAGCTAGGTGTTTGTTTTGTGTTTATTTCATTTGGTGTTTATTAAAAGTGCGCGTGAGCGCTGTTTCAGTAGAATCCTGTGTGTTGGGTCGTGATTCAGAAGGGAGAAGAACCCGTGAGAGCCTGTGTGGCGAGCAAAAAGGTGACTATATATATATATATATATATATATATCTATATAAAAAAATATAATATATATAATTATAAAAAAAAAAAATTTTTGGAATAAACTATTTAATTTTAAAAAAAGTGGAATAGACACATTCTATCAATATGTACAGGAGTTACACTTCAGTCAGTGGTTCACAAGCTGTGGTTCGCGGACCCCTAGGAGTCCGTGAGGCCATCGAAGGGGGTCCACAGGTAAACAAAATAAAAATTGCCTCTCATATCGGCACCATCTTGGTCACCAAGCAAAGTCTTCTCTCTGTCGAGCCACAGTACACACCCAGCAGGTTACAACGCCCTCCACCCCTCCCTCTCCTACGCACAAAGCAGCTGATTTAAATAGCCGTCTCGTGGCAATGAACGCAACATACCAGATATGTTTAACTAAGTCCCGAACAAGGTAGTGGGGCTTGTCAATACATAACTAACTAAAATCCCTCAATCTCTACAGGTGTTATTTTTTCCATGAAAGCTGTAGTCTAAATTTAAAAAAAAGCAACTAAAGACTATAATTCAAACTTTCTTAAATAAGCACATCTTTAATATTATATAGTAAATTACCTCACATAAGAGGTTCCTATTGTTTTAAAAGGGATGTGTATTGTTTTCAATCTGTAATTAGAGTACATCATTACACACACAATATGTGTCGTATGATTGGGCAGTAATAAACATTATAGGAGGCATTTCTTCCAAAAGTATATTGGATGGACTCATGATATGGATTTTAGTGCTTTCGAGTTGGTCAGTAACACCTAAAACAACTATGATTACTTTTGCAGTTTACTCTGATAAGCATTTTTAAGAAATATCTAAATAAATCCATAAATAAATTAATATTCTTAGCGGTGAAGTTTTTAAAATAGTTTTTGTTTTCAATGGAAAAATCTGAATCTAAAACATATGTTGTACGGTCTCTCACAGCTACATATATTATTTGGATAGATAGATATGCGTTTTTTCATACTTTAAATCCTGTGCAGTGTTTTAAAATCAATAGACAACCACAAAATACAAGTCGCAGAAAACCAGAAAAGCCCTTTTCACTTTCAAATATCTTACGCTCCATGCCTATCCAGTTTTTGTTAATAAAAATACATTCAAAAGATGAGAATAATAAATGCAGTAGTGGCAATGAAACTTGTCTTTCTTCAAATACTAATTCCACAGAAATTACTCCACAGACAAGTAACAGACCAATTTTTTTATACAAAGGAGAGATATCAATAGGGTCCAAGTTGTAAATTGAAAACATTAGTAGACATTAAGAGACATGAGCAACAAGTGTAAGAGCAACCTTAAAATCCATGCACAATTTCACAGGATGGCTCCTTTTTGTACAAACATTTCATGTGTTGGACCAGGGAAAAGCAAGGTACCATAAACTCAGTCCACAACACTCACAAATCCCTTTAGTAGCCAGGCCAAGGACGTTGCTATATTTCCTGCATGTTGACTTAAAGTTGAAAGTTCGGTCACGTTTTATTTTAAGGTCCTTTTTTTTGTTTGTTTGTTTTTTTTTATTAACTGTTAACAAACATTGCCAGGTATATAACAACAGTGTCGTCTTGTGCTGGTGTTGAAAAGGGATTTACATCTGAAACCTAAACTGATTTTACCGGTATCGTTCCGATACAAGTGCAAACAGGGTTTAGTTGTAAGCTCTTTACTCTGATTTTGAATGCTGCAGTTATTGAGTGGTAAGAAGAATGCTGCATGTTGTAATGGATCTCCTCCTAGCGGCTGATGAGTTAATCGTGCTGACCCACACTTGCCTGCCGACCACAGAGCTTGCTCTTTAGTTGAATGGTAAGACCATATGGTTTGCGGTTCACATCCAGCCCTTCTCTGTGCATTCAGTTCTATGGGCTGAGATGCTAATTCATTACAACGTGAAATTACAAAGTGAAATGTGCATAACCTAAAACTTGTGTTATACAGTCCATTCAGTTTACCCAGTCACTGTAAACATGGTGTACATGCTAATTACCGTACTTATATAGTTATATTGATTCAAATTAGGGCTGTCAATTAATCACAGTTAACTTCTGCGACTAACATGTACATTTTTTGGCAGTTTTTTTTTTTTTTTTTTTTTTTTAATGCACATTAATCTGTTTTGTCCCTCTTAGCACACCATAATTAATTTCCTGCCTACACCATTGTTTGTATGTAACATTAGTCACAGTAACACATAATGTAGCAAAGGACTCAAATTGAAGGACTTGTGAATGGGGCGTTTATTTTTTTAAAAACTTTCTGATGGTTCATTGGATAGAAAGAGGGTTACCAATTCTCAGTATGTGTAGAGCGCCAGTCTACACTGAAGAATGAAATATAAAGGCTGCTGCATAGCTGTAGTAATCATATTAGCATTTGCTTTCTGAACATTAAGAACATTTCCAGTGGAATTGTTATTCTTTTTATTTAGCAGACACCTTTATCCAGGCGACTTACAGAGACTAGGATGTGTGAACAATGCATCATCTACAGAGTCACTTACAGCAACGTCCCACCCGAAAGACGGAACGACGGAACACAATGATTTGCTCAAGGTACAACAGTGAGTGAGCCAGGATTTGAACCGGGGATTTCCTGGTTACAAGCCTGTTTCTTTAACCACTGGACCACACAGCCTCCTATGGAACACATTAGGTGAAAGACACAGACAGAAATTGTTAATTATCATGGGGATGGAATTAGTCTCCCTCCCTCTCTGCCATTGAGAGAGAAACAGAATGAGCTCAGCTGGATACAAAAATAACATAATACATGAGAAGAGGAGTGGGGATTGGTGCCAGAGCCTCTGAAATTGTTTTCCAATTCTACCCTGCCTGGCCTATTTATTATACCATTCATAAGCCAACACATCCAGGCTCCCAAGATAGATTGCCCGGGGAGTGCATGCCGGATAGAGCCCCGCTAGATTCATCTGACTGTCAGGGGAGTTCATTATCAGCATCTCCACAACACTCCCCACCCCCCACCTCCATGGCCGTTGCCATGACGACCTTCCTGGAGATGGGGTTGCCATGGAGATGGTACAGGAGAGAGCGTCAGCTGATGTCTGGTACCATTCAGAGGTGTTTACACAAATATACTTCCTCTGATTGTTCACACAGATTTTTAACTCCAGTGATGGTTTATGATTTCTCATCCATATTGAGCAACAAAAAGTGAAGAAAACAGACTTTTTACTTGCATGTTTAAATTAATATTTATACATTGAGTATGCATCTTCTAGGCCAGGAGCCTTTAAAATGTTAGGTTATTATCATAACCCTGGTTCCCTGAAATAGCAATGTAACCATTACCTCCTGGGTATTAATCATTTGATACAGTCTAACCTGAAATGATATTCTAAAGCTGCATGTGGTGCCCGTGATGCAGTCGTGCCTGCCCCCTAGGGCATAAAAGAGACTATAGTCAGTCAGAATTTTTCACGTAAGACTGCTGCAATAAGACGCAGCGACCTTGAAAGTTAATGGTTACATTTCTATTTCAGGGAATCAGGGTTATGATAATAACCTAATGTTACCTTTCAAGTACAAAATGTAACCATTACCTCATGGGTAGACACTGTCGCAAGGATATTGCAGACCAAGTGGAAAGCTACAAAGCTCGGTCAAGGCCACACTGCGCATTACCATGAGGAACCCAGTAACGGGGCTAAAAAGTTGAGGGGAACTCACCAGGGTTTTGTGGATGCATGACATTCAGCCAATAGAACCATGTAAAAGCGTGGGGCATAGCCCACACCGCTGCATCACAAATGTCTCTGACAGTTTTCCCCTGGAACAAAGCCCATGAAGTAGAATGGGTGGTGAGCTTCTCTGGAGGGGGCAAGTTGGCTCAATCACATGCAGTCTGAACCGTATCTGTGATCCATCTTGATAGCCTGTGTTTAGACAGAGCTTTCCCTTGGGACTTCTCCCCATAACAGATAAAAAACTGTTCAGACTGCCTCCAACTTTTGGTCTTGTCCATATAATATGCCAGTGCCCGCACTAGACAAAGCGTATTGAGCTGCCGCTCTCTATCAGACTGGAAAGGAAGTGGATGAAAAGCCTCAAGCTCCACCATCTGGTTCATGTGGAATGCTGAGATGGGTTTTTTTTTTTGTGACTTTCGCCCTGGTTTCTGCAAAAAGTAAGCAGGCTTTTGCAACTGAAAATGCTTGCATCTCACTCACCCGCATAGCAGATGTAATAGCTAACAAGCTGCTTTCATTGACAAATATTTCAGCTCTGCTGAATGCAAGGGCTCAAAGGGAAGCTTCATAAACGTTTCCAGCAGCATATTAAGCCTCCAACGAGGGACACTGTCCTTCATAGGCGGCCAAAGCCGCCAAGCACCCTTTAAAAAATGCTCCACCAGGAAATTAGCTCCTAGGGAGACGGAATCAATTTTAATGTCAAGCCAAAATGGCTGCGAAATAGACCTTTAATGTAGAGGGGGATTTCCCCTCATCAAATAGGTCCTGTAAAAAACCACAATGTCCACAACGTCCCCCGCGCCTGACTGAGCAGATTGTGGCATTTCAGTAGACTTCACGACTGTCCTCTCAGGAGCTGTATCGGTGTTGAAAACCACTCTCCTGGGCCAATAGGGGCTATTAATACCACCCTTACCTGGTCTTGCCTGATCTGTTCATAGAACAGCGGGAGCATGGCGAGTAAAGGAAAGGCATACAGAAGCAGCCTCGGCCACTGGTGTGCCAAGGCATCTATTGCCCAGGGTCGCTGAGCCAGCAGCCTTGGCTATGTGAACTCAACTGCCCTCACAGGAGCATTGCAGTGTGGCCTTTCTTCCTGATTCTTAATAAATGAGTCCTCAGCGTGAGCATTTGTTTATTTTAGAGCCCCTGCTATCTCACTGTCATTATTTATCTATTTATCTGTCCATCTCTATTTCTAGCTGTCTGCCTTCCAGCATCTAAATATATCTTACTTTATTTAGCAGCCTTGCCTTGTTCTCTTTCTCTCTCGTATCTATGAATCTTCATTATCCTTAAAAACATGCATTAGCACAAATTGAGATTATCAGAATCTGGGGGTACATGGAGGTGTCTGTCTGTCACACTTACATCTAGAGAATCTTTTTTTCAATTGTGATGCATCAGGATATTCTTTAGCATATTTTGGGATATACAAAGGTGATTAGTGTGGTGAGGGACATATGTGTGTGTGATAAGATGGCTTTGTGGTGACGTCAGACCCAAAAGAAGAAGCAAACATAGACAGATTTATTGAAAAATAAAAGGTTTAAAAAAACAGAAACAAACACTGAACTCAAAACAAAACACAGAGAAAAAAACAGACACGAAACGAAATGAAACAAGTATCATGCTGGTATTTAATCAGCATGCGTAGCAGTTGTTTCAAATAATATTTTTTATTAATTTTCAACAGAACAAAACAGTTTATTTAGTGACTGTTGGTGAAGTGCCATTCTGGCTTAGTGGTGGCCCTTGGTGACAGCCCCGGAACTGTGTTAGCTGTCTGGTAACGTACAAGACAAGACAAGACAATTACAAAAGCAAAACAAACAAAATACTTACAGTACTTTTTTACTTTAGGAACAGGGTCTCTCACAGTCCTTCTCAGTTTATTTACAAAAACCATTGCAAAGGAGCAGATTACGATTCTCCATCCCCTTTTATCCTGTCACACATGACCCCTTGGTAAATGAGTGCAGCTGCCTCTCTAATCTGTGGATGCCACGTCATTTCCCTTCCAGGTCAATACGACATTGCAACTGAGTCTCGCCCCCTTCCTGGCTGGTCGACTTCCCTTGAACCCTGGGAAAGAACTGTCAGACCAGCCCGTTCAGGGAACTCTGTTCTTGGTACTTAGAGCCCTCACTGGTCAGGAGTGAGATTTAAAACCAAGAATCTTTGTATTTCTGTACATTTTAGAGTGGTGGTATTTGGATTAGTAATCTGAATTGGAAACACCAACACATTTTTGTTTATTTATTTTATTTTGTTTATTTGGCAGGCGCCTTTATCCAAGGCAACTTATAGGTGTTACAGAGCAGTACAGGGTTAAAATGCAAGATCAATATTTCAATGCACTATAGTTTACAGTAAGTGCGAATAATACTAAATACAATAAGGGCTATTCACGCTATAGCTTTTATTCGCTGAGTTTTTTATGCCAGACGTTTTGCTGCTATTTTTGTATTCACACGTGTGCATCAAATATCACAGACAACATTGGGCAAAGTCTGACTATAACAGTGCAGCACATCTTGTTTTTTATGTTAAGCAGCACAAGAAGTATCTCGATAAAGAATACAAACAGAAATTATGGGAAAATATGAGAAAATTAGAAAGTACGCTCTGTTGGTATGTTAAAATAAACACACTGTTTTGACTACAAGTTTTTGTAAATGTCCGGGTGTAGCTTCTAGAAAGTGCATGCCATGAGATACCACAGCCCATTATTAAATATAGACTGAACTACAAAACTACAAATCACACATCTAATTATATTCAGTAGCATACGCAGGTAAGTGGTATGTATTTACAGCAAATTAAACTGTCTATAACGGATTAATGTTTATCATATATATATATATATATATATATATATATATATATATATATATATATATATTAGTATACGTGTATACGTGTATTTCCCCAGTAATGTAAAACGCTGTCTGTACTATCTGGCATCTGCATTGACAGATCGTGGTGATCGTGGCGTTTTTTGTCCAAAAATCAAATCTGTTTTGATTTTTTTTTGCAGCGATTACTCCTAAGTATGAAATGTATTCATTCCATAGGTTCGATTTTTTTTTTACCATAGAAAACACAGTGAATAAACGCTATAGCATGACTAGCCATTTAGGATTACAACAAGTCATATCTACAATTACATATTAGTGCAGGATCCAGTAACGTGGTGTGTAGGTCACCGCAGAGGGTCTTGGAGCAGGCACGGAGGGATAAGGAGTGGAGGGAAGGCATGACCAGTATGCCCATAGAGGAGGAGCGGAGAGGGTGAGAGGGGGTGTAGGGAGACACAAGGGATTGGCGGAGGGCAGTATGGTGAAGAAAGCAGTAGGCAAAAGCAAGGGTCTTGAATTGAATGTGAGCAGAGATAGGTAGCCAGTGGAGAGTGCGAAGCACAGGGGTAGCATGAGCATAGTGAGGTTGGGAAAATACAAGACGAGCAGCAGAATTTTGAATGCACTGAAGGGGGCGGGTAGCTGAAGCAGGGAGTCCAGTAAGGAGAGAGTTACAGTAGTCCAAGAGTTTGGACCAGGAGTTGGGTGTAATAGTCAGAAAAGGATGGATTCGGTAGATGTTGCTAAGAAAGAAGAGGCTAGTGCGTGACAGGGAGAAAGTTTTTAGCACTGGAGAGAGTGATAGAGTCAGGGATTCTGAGATGGAGAGGTCAGAGGAGGTAGAGGAAACAGAAGGAAAGTAGAAGTCAGATTTAGAGAGGTTTTCTAGGCAGAAAAGCCTTGCACACAACAGGGCAGGTTACTGCTAACAGACAACACAGCAGTGTGTCATTGGGACAATCCTTTTTGTATATAGTGTGAGTGTTGATTTCAATGAGGCAGTCTCAGTGATGGCTAGTGTGGGGGAGGGGGTGTTTGCAGCAGGTGATTCTGCTAGTGGGTGCTGTGCAGCATTATGACAGATGTTGCATGACGGCCCCTTGCTTTAACAACCGCCTGTAATCCATCAATAACAAAAGTGTGATAGCCACATAATGCCTCTGGAAGTATGGTGACAATATTGTATTCAGTGATCAGATCAAAGTCTTTCCAGTGCTCTGTATTTCAAAGATATGACCATTTAGTTTGCATTCTGATCCTCTGTTAAAGCAACCTTGCTCTATGTTTTCCTTTCACTACAACCCTGCATTAGGTGACGGTTTTTAAAGATTTTTCCACAATAGCTCAAAAATCAATTTCTTGATCAGAACACTGCTTAACAAGTCAGA
This sequence comes from Polyodon spathula, assembly GCF_017654505.1. Taxonomy (NCBI): domain Eukaryota; kingdom Metazoa; phylum Chordata; class Actinopteri; order Acipenseriformes; family Polyodontidae; genus Polyodon; species Polyodon spathula. The sequence continues at coordinate 40,884,280 of NC_054545.1, forward strand.
ATCAACCTGTCTGAACAGGCTGGATGTAGAAATGAGAGCCTTTTGGATAGATTGTGGCCAGTTGTGCTGACATTGAACACTTAGAGACGACTCATTTAGCTGCAGTGTGTGCTGTTTCCCCGTGTAAAAGCAGATCAATTGTATTTTTTCCATTGTTTGGTGATACAAAAATCAAACTGCCAGTATCCTGATATTCAAATGCAAATGATAATAGCTGGTTCTTTACATTACTGCATGCGCAGAGCAATGGTATGTATATGATAGGTCTTCTTTTAGTCCATATTAACTCTTCAAATCATTTGTCACATTTGCTCTGATTAAAAAAACATAAATATTATAAAGTAATATTAAGTAATATTGCATCTAACTGAAAGGCTTTTGTGCAAATGTATTAAGTTACTTTGTAAGTAAATATATGTTCTATTAAAATTGACATGTTTTGCTCTTTACTGAATACAACAGGTCAGCATTTATCACTCAAAATACACTATACACGTCCCAGAGAACCCTGTGTTTTGGGGGGTTTTTTTGGGGTGCATATATTGGCCATTAAAAGTAAATTACTGATGTTGTATAAAGTATTATTATATTTCATTAACAAAAACATTGCATGAAAGATTAACATTTAATTAATGTTAATTGTAATCAGTGGAGTATATGAAACTAGAATATAGGCCATTTCTATAGTCCATTCTTAAGATAAGTTAACAGGTTCTTTGCTAGGATCAGGCACATTAAATACTGTTGTAAAGGCTAATCTAAATACGCAGCAGGGATTTGATCTGGTGATCTTGCATTGGAGCCAACACTAAGTGATCTCTTGTGCAGGCTGTCAGTCCATTACAAGGAGGGCGAGACACTCGAGGGACATGGAGGGCTGTGAATTAGTGTCCAGTTTCCTTTGGACAGATGGACACGTCTCACTGGGGAATTTTGTGAGGCCAAGAACTCAACAGAGAGACAGCTGAGAGGGGCTTGGCAATGACTGCACGGATTGTAGGCAGGAACTCGCATTGAGAGATCCTTATTTCCTCTGGTTTCTTTACTTATTGATCGTTCCATGCAGCAGGGCTGCTCAGCATAGATCTGAAGTCAAAAAGACATGGTCGCCTCACAGCATGCTCTGATATGTGTTCTAAGCTGATGAAAAAGGCTTGCACTTTTAGAGGGCTGCCTAAGGGTTCTTTTGGTGTTGTTTTTAGTTTCTTATTTGCCATGTCAGCATAAAGATATTTTAATGTTCTCTCCTCTGATCAATAGGTAAGGGCTGTGGGCCTTTTTTGAAGTATGAAAAAGCATATTTCATGGCATAACAATATAAAACTTGTATTAAACAACAGCTCTCCCGTATTTGATGATGTCTCGCATGATTATTTGTTCAAGATGCTACGGTATTCCTCATACTGTGGCTGTTGGTCATGTGACCTGCTTTTTCACAGTACCAACACCTAATTGGCCAGGCTATTGAAGGCTGTATCTCTGGAACTACTTGTCTGAATGTGAGGATTTTCTTATGAGATACTATTCTGAGCATATTGTGGTTATCATGGTGACCTCCTATTATGAAGTCCTTTGTTTAGTGACTGAACTTTATTTTAAATTACATGTTCAGTCATTTAAGTTTTTTTTTTTAATTCGTTTTTAAAATAAAAGATAAAAATACTCAAGCAAAACTTTTCTGTTTGATAAATTACTGCATGCAATAATCTGCTGCAACACATTTGCAAATGTGAAGAAAATGTAATTTGGGTTGAATTCATGCAAATGTTTTAATGAATCAAAATAAAAATTGAAATTTCTTATTTTATTTGAAAGTGACTTGAATTGATACAATTCATTGATACAGTGGGGTCATAGCGGTAGTCCATTCCTCAATGATCAATATCTGATCAAATCAATAAAAACCAAGACTATCAAGTAATATCAAGAAAACAACTCACTATAAACCCTTATAAATGTTTCCCATAGTGCATAGTGAAAGCGTGTTTAACCTCTTGACTGCTATTGGACGGACCTGGTACGTCCTCAAAACCGCTCACCCAGTGCTGCCGTTATCTCATTCACAGTCATCGAGTCCTTACAGACAATATCGGGTTGGTGGTTTCAATTTCATTATGTCACACGGATAAAATGTCTTCAATGTGACAAAGTTGTTAGACTTCATTTAGAACCTGCTTGAATGCTAGCGCTGGCTAACTCTGTGATACATCCAGAGTGAATTTAAAACAATCTGTGTGTAGCTGCCGTTCCCTTTCAATTCGAAGACGACCAAGAAACATACTTTTGGGAGATGCCTGCCACAGCTCAGGTATTTACTGAGAATTTTATGTAAAAGCTGGCGATAGGCCCCTGTGGGGAGTGATGTCCTCAGTCCCTCCCACCGAGGGAATAAGTAGTCACTCCACAGAGCATATAACACCGAACAGCTTCATAACCTTCCCTCAAGCACAGCACTCAATTAGAACTGCAAACATTGCTTCTAGTGATTGAGTATGATGGTGTGAGCTACAGCTATGCAATAACACAACGCTGCAAAAATATAGATATACTATACCATAGACTTAGTTCTCAAGATAATATCACATGACTGTAAGCTTTATTATACAATTGTATGGCTGTCCCTTGAAACCGAGAGGCTCTTGGTATATTTAAATTTTTTAGTGTCTGAATGGAAAAGTACCGAAGTTCCTCACAGATTTGTTGTTACATGGTTATAACAACTTTCAAATTCCCCAAGAAAAACAAGCTTTGTTCGAGATGGCCATACAGATGGATCATACATTTAATATGCATATTTTTAAAGTGTTTACTGAAGTTTTAATTAACTCCTGTTAATTTTACAAAACTAGAATCAAATTACTAAACAATATAATCTAGGTTCATCTTCAGCACTCGCAGGGTCATTAATATGATTTTACATAAAGAATGGAGGAAAGCTTTAAAAATATGTTCCAAAGAATCCTAATGATTTAAAAAAACTAATTCTACTGCATGTGTGTGTAACCTGTCTGTCCCCTGGGGCACCTTTGTACATTAGATGTCACATCTCTACAGTCCTATCCTGGTAACAAACTCAATATATAAAAAAAGTAGTTTGATTAATTTGCTATAAACAGACTGCTGGGCCAGCAAGCCGATATTGAATATATACTGTGAGCATGTGGCTGTTATTGCCTACTCTCTATAATAAAGAAGGAATAATGGCAAATGGCAACATGTGGTTTTAGCAGTAATGGGTTCATTATAGCAGGATAGACACTCATCAGGATAATGCAGGGGGTCATTACGAGCTTGTTTCCTGAGATGTATTCATGTCATGAGAATATGTATGACTTTGCTCTGTTACACAGACCTTGTTTTCTGAGTTTTCTGCAGGACCACAGGGCAATGTTTTGGGGTACAAGTAGTTGGTTGATTATTTACAAATAGAGTCCATATAGAGAATACTGTAGTTATTCCATGAATGAGGATAGCCAAATAACACACAAGTCCCTGAAGGGATTTGTATGGCTATCCTCATGAGTGAAATAACCACTCTATGAATGATTATGGAGTGTTATGTTTGGAAAAGACGGTACGTTTAAACCTTTATTTACACTGATATCAGAGAATCACTTTCCTTTGATCAAGCCCCGTGACTGTTTAGCAGTGTAGTGTAATTTGGAGCAGTGCGATTCTGTCTTAGTATTTAAATGAATGGTAGATAGATTCCAAAATGAGATCTGGTAAAAAAAATATTCACTCGGCAACACTGAATATGAAAAAGTTTTGCTTAAATGCTTGACATCTCAACACTTACTGGGTAAATACTCTTTACATTTCTATTAGATTTCAGGTACAATAAAATTTGTTGTTAGGCATCTGCAATACATCATACAACAGTATTCTCCAAACATATTTATGGCATATTATTTTTTTAACTTATATACAGCACTTAGGAGGCTAGCATATATATTTAGATTCATTTCAGAGACATCCTTCTGCTACTTATTTTTTAAATCCTAGATAAATAGCATTGCTTTTTCATAGAGTTGGAACAAACCTCAGCAAACCACTGAAATGAATAAGATGCTAAATCTAGCTGTTGAAGGTAGCAATAGCAAATAAAGACAATCAGCCTAAGCTAAATCTAACTGTTGAAGGTAGCAACAGAGAATAAAGACAATCAGCCGAACACTAAATTCTATAATGTAGCCTCTTGATCATGCAACAAAATACCAAAAAATGGTGTTTTACCCTCCCACCCCCACATTGCTCCTCTGTGTTACAGGAACAATCTGTGCCAGTGCTCATGGTAACCATGGCAACCCCTCCATGAACTATACCATCTGCTGCTGTGGGTCCTGCAGCCAATCAGGCACTTCTATTGATTTAGTTCCTTTCCCGAGGGCGGAGGGATGCTGTAGGGGTGAGAATATGACTTGAAACACTTTGAAAACAGAGAGGTGGGGGTGTGAGGTGGGTCACACACAATTACCTTTTTAACATGTTTTCTGTGAGATGCTTGAAATTGATTGGAATGACACAAAAGAGAGTGCCTCTGTACAGAATGCTGCAGTGCAGGTACTGTAGATGCAGAATATCCCATACAGTAACCTAAACAGCACACACGCACACACTATGGTTAGAGTGGTTATCCCATACAGTAACCTAAACAGCACACACGCACTCACTATGGTTAGAGTGGTTATCCCATACAGTAACCTAAACAGCACACATGCACTCACTATGGTTAGAGTGGTTATCCCATACAGAAACCTAAACAGCACACATGCACACCCCATGCCAGTGTGCGGTGACTTCATGGTACAATTCTGCTTGTCCTTTGGCATGATCCGAATCAGTGACAATGCACTGCAGAATTGCAGATGATCCCCGCTGAGCCGGCTCCCTCTTTAGCAGCTGGAGAGCCCTGGCAGGCTGGTTTTGGTTGGTCTCTGGCAGACAGATGGAGCAGGCTGGGTACCAGCAGGGAGAGCGGCTGCAGTAGACTGACCATTAGTCATGAGACCCAGAGACTACCTTACCAACTAATCAAACAGGAGGCAGTGGTCAGGGAGGGCTGTCTGATGAATGATTTGGTATACATATGTTGTTAGTATTCTTTAAATCACATGTTTGTTTCTAGGTGACTGATTCTTCCCTATTTCTTGATGACTGATTAGTTACCTGGAATTTCTCAAACATACTGTATTCCTTCGAATTTAAGATGAAATGGCCTGCTTCTATATTATGATATACTCAATTATTTCTGCTACAGAAGGTCCTCAGCAAGTTTTAGATTGTTTTAGTATCAGCTGGTATGAAAAGGACCCACTTTCACTTCTCCTTTATTGGAAAAATGTTCTATATTTCAACAAATGTATATATGCTTGACTTAAAGATGCCAAACTATCTTATGCATATGGGCATTTCACAAGAAATCTCTATTATACCGCACCTTATTAAAACTAAACATAATAAACCCAGATAACGTGTGCCTGATTACTGCGCAGCACACACACACACACACAGACACACACACACACAGACAAACACGGTTATGTGATGCTGTTTAACCAATCAGAGGTTGTTATATATACTGTACATACGCTAGTAAGTGTAATGTGCCTGATTATATTTTTATGTGTAATGTATATGATGGAAGACTTCATTTCACCAAATTTGGTATAATGATTCCCCTTTTTTAATTAACAATTTAAGTGTTTGTGCAAGTGTTTGTTTGTTTGTTTGCTTGCAGGGAGAGCTCTAGGCAGTGGGAATTGTAGCGGACCCAGATTCCTATTATGGTTATTTGTTTCTACCAGACGATTCACTAGCAGCGAGCCATTTCAGATCTTTTAGTGGCAGGGTCTTGGTTAAATTGCACATTCCCTATGATTGTCTGGGTTTGGTAAAAATGTATAGAATGGGAATACAGTACACAGAGAATGACATCAACAATGGCACATCTTTTCAATGCCATGTGATAAGACAGTAATACAGTGTGAAGTTGATTATTTGAGTGTAGAGTATAGAATGCCACTTGTCGTTTCCATTTCTGCCGTCTGTGCTTCCCTGTGCGTCACCAGAGTTGTGCTTGCATTACTGCATTTTATCTGTGATTTGGTTATGAGAATGCATTCTGCTGGAACATGCCCCTCTCAGCTTCACGGTGCCCGCTTATGCTCCGCTGTACTCTGTTTTGTTGTGCTCTTGCTTGTTGTACAGTCCTGAGCCTGCCACCTTGGCCCCATTGACTGCCACGGGACGCTTTTCCAGTTTCTTTAAGTTGAGATAATTTTTTTTATGGCCAGTCTGTCTTAGTTTGTTTTATGTGAGTTTGTTTGAAAGAAGAGTATTCCAGCTCTGCGTGCTTTAAAGACTGACCCAATGACAAGATTCTGAAAGCTCTTTGAAAAAGACATTGCAATCTAAATGGGGAATGGAGAGTAATATGTATTCCTTCTGTATAGATGCAGCAGCAAAGTCAATGTCAACAAGTCTTCTCCAAAAGTGGAATCTTGTGTTCATTCTTTTCCATGACATAAATCTTTGCCCAACAGAGTATGGATATATGGAGAATGGATAATTGCAAAGCATATGATATTTATTTCCAGAAAGCTTTTGACAATGTCCTGCATAAAAGATTAATTCTCAAATTAAACGCAGTAGGAATTCGAGGAAATGCATGCACATGGATCAGGGAGTGGTTAACATGTAGAAAACAGAAAGTACTGATTAGGTGAGAAACCTCAAAATGAAGCAAGGTAACCAGTGGTCCTCTGCCATTCCTAATCTACATTAATGACTTGGATTCTGGTATAGTAAGCAAACTTGTTAAATTTGTAGATGACACCAAAATAGGAGGAGTGGCAAACACTGTTGCAGCAGCAAAGGTCATTCAAAATGATCTAGACAGCATTCAGTACTGGGCAGACACATGGCAAGTGACATTTAATAGAGAAAAGTGTAAGGTACTGCATGCAGGCAATACAAATGTGCATTATAAATATCATATGGGAGATATTGAAATTGAAAAAGGAATCTGTGAAAAAGACCTAGGAGTTTATGTTGACTCAGAAATGTCTTCATCTAGACAATGTGGGGAAGCTATAAAAAGACCAACAATTTGCCCGGATATATAGTGAAAAGTGTTGAATTTATATCAAGGGAAGAAATGTTAAAACTTTACAATGCATTAGTAAGATCTCATCTAGAATACTAAATTCTAAAAGGTATTGACAATGTCAACCCAACTGACTTTTTCAACCTGAAAAAAGTTCAATAACTTCTCCTGTGGCCAGACTTCTAAATGAACCCAATCTTGAAATGTGTTAGTCTGACTCATAGAGTACAACAGCAATACATATCCTTCCTATACTATAATGGGCTGCATTGATTGTTTGATTCCTGAAAAAACTGTATTTTATGCACAAGACATCAACATTTCACCTTGCATACCAGTTGTTTTGTGCATAAAGTACAATTTAATATCAAAGTACGAGTAGTAGTATTTTATGTTCTTCAAATTGATGTTTACAATCATATCTTATTATGGATGATAAGAGGTTGTTTCACAAAAATGATTACTTACTGTAGCCCTTGGATCCTAAGAGAGTAAAAAGAGCCTAGATAATTATCAGTGTTGGATTAACAAACACTTCTGTATTTAGGAATGCACCACTGTGACAATTTACATTAAAAAGATTTCTGAAATACACTACGTTTCATTTATTAAACTGCTTTTTGTTATGGATCCAGTATAAACATTACTTAAAAAAGAACCTTTAAATTGTGATGTTATTGTATATTATTATAAGGAACACAGGAATGACTCAGAGACCACAGTTTGTGCATCATGAATGATCAGTGCATTTTATTTTCCATCACAGTACAAAAATAAATAAAAATAAGACATAAAATTTAAATTAAATTACAGAATGAAGCGGGCTTCTAAAGGAGCAATCGTAGCATTAGCCCCCCCCCACCCCCCCCCCCCCCCCCCCCCCCCCCCCCCAATAAAAAAAACAGAGTGTTCACAGACAAGTATACAACTACAAGAGAAGGACCGTCTTAAGTTCCTTAACACTGTTCAACAATGATGTGACCAAGTTACCGTTGGTGGAGAAAAGACTGCCCAACACTGGAGAGAAAAAAAAAATCTATTACTTTTTTTTATTCTATGAGCATTTCCAAACGAACAACTACTTAGTGTTGCAAGTGAAAAAAATGGCACGTTTTAGTGAATCGGAGTAGCCATACATTTGGGGGACAGATTCCATCCAGCCTTATACTACCAGGCACTGTCAGTCCCGCCCCTTTTCAAAGGAATGCCTTTCCCCCCTGCACTCTTCACAAGAAACAATGGCACTGATTCTAAGAGTTAACAGAAAATGAATTACAAAGCATACTACAAAAGAAAGATGCTCCTAAAATGGTGATTAAAACATCACTGTCATTGTTTTTTGACTTTATGAAATTCAAACAAATACAACTTGATGAAAACAAATATGACAGGTATAAACTGGATTATGCAGCAGTTGGCAAACCACACAAAGACGGAGAAAAACTTTGCTAACTATATGGTATGAACTTCAAAAAAAAAAGAAGTTATTTATTTATTTAATTATGCTGTATCAGCTATATTTAAACACAATATAAAGTTGTATTTACTATCCAACCTGCAGCTTCAAGCATTATAGCCCCCTGTCGGTAACAATAGTCTTCCCTCGGGTCAATACTTTTCTACTATAGAAAACATTGCCTGAGATCCCTTTTCTGCTTTATTATATAATGTATTGCAGAAATCGTCCATTGCCTCGACTTTGTTTTGCTGTCACTTGCCTTCTGATAATAAAAATACAGGTGCAATATTTGTTCTTGTTCCTGGGAGAGAGCTTCTAAGAAAGAGAACAGATCCTCTCATAAATGACAAGGCCTGGGTCACTTACATAGCACACAGTGCCAACCAGTTTACATTGCCAAGGTGTTTTTCAATAAATTAACAAATAAAACAGTAATCAAGTCCAGAGATGATACCCTTAAATAAAATGACATTACAGAACATATATTTGCAGGTGCATACTTAAATATTTTTTAAAAATGCATGCACAACATCACTGTTGAGTGATAGAAGCAGAAAAAAACAAATAATTAAAAAAATCCAGTTCCCATTACAAAAAGCGCTTCCTAAATTCTGAAACATTCTTGTGGCTTTTTTTTTTTTTTTTTTTTTTTTTTTTTTATTATTTTTGTTCTTTTTTATTTAGCAGCATCAGCAGCATGATCCCCTGTTGTGCATCACACCTTTTTACCATCAGGAAAAAAAAAGAGGAACCAGCGTTCAATCAGCCCCTTGAGTGTCAGCTCGTAAATGTGGCGGCAGTACAAAAAACATCAGAACCAACTGGGTTCTGGAAACAATCATATAAAACCTTGCGTATATTTCAGCATTCATCAAAACAAAACAGAAAACGGTTTCCTCTACTTTCGCAACAGCAGCTGATTACAGCTGTGGAATGACAAAGAGCAGTTGAAATCATTGGCCTGTTGTTGTTTCAACTGGGACTTCCAACTGTGGTTTTCCATAGGGGCCGAAAAAGGAAAAGGGTTTAATTTGACCAATACAGTTGGAATGATTACCTTTCAGAAATGCTGGAAACCGTCTTGCTGTCTGCACAACTGTCACATTGTACTAAAGCCTTTGACACATAAGCATTGCTTTACTAATATAAAAAGATGCTCTGGCAAATAAATAACCAGCATTCCCAAACTGTGGGGATTAACACACGCTAAAGAATGGTTCATTAATTTTGTCTGATCTACTTGATTTTCTACAAGATATAATGTTCCTGTTTTTGATTCTTATTTGAAAGTTTTAGCATGTGGTAGAACTGGAACTGAGGAACAGCCAGGAGGTTCTGGGTTTTGAATGCTAGCTGGCTCACTCATTGAGGCAGACAGAAGGGCAGAAGGCAATGGGTTGTGCGATCAAGATCCTGGGATGAACCAAACTCCCAACACCACACTTCTACTCAGTGGAAATGAGACACTGGACAGGATTTTCAAAAACCAGTATTATTGTATCGGACTCGTGGTATAGTAACGAGAGCTTTATTAGTAAGTGATTTTCAAACTTAAAATGTGTTAATTAAAACAATCCATTAATGCTTTGAAATCGAGTTGATGAGGTCGTTAATTAACGAATTTCTCATATAAAGCTTAATTGTCGCAGGTTACGTACATCACTTCCTGTCTTAATGACTAGAAAGGGGGAACTCGTTAATCAAAATGCATGTTAACAAGTTCAAGATAAATGAATGGAAGCATAATTCGCTGTTATGGAAACTACTAGCGTTCAGGGAGATGGCTCTCCCACCAGCGAGCAACAGCCAAATGGAAATAAAAATAATGGGAATATCTATTTTAAATTGTACATTTATTTAGATGACTTAACATATAAAATGCTGATTTACTATTATCTGGCATGTGGGTAAAAATCGGACATCACAGTTTACAAAATTTATTTTTTGGATGCCATCTATGTATATTGGTTGGAATTTATTTTCTTTTGTATGTATTTAAGTACGATTGTAGGCTGTAAATAAATATAGTTGAAGTGTCATTTGTGTTTGTAGCTGTTAGTTATTAAACATAGACACCATGCTATATGATTTGTTTATTATTAATAGTGTTGAAGAACAGCTCGTTAAGATATTAACATTATTTCGGAAATCGACAAATTTCAGAAATCATGTTAGCATGACTATTTAACAACGAGATAGTCATAACAACCGCTTGAAAATGCCAAAATCAATGTAGCATACCGATTTCTTGATTAACTCTGGAGTTATCATTTATGACCTGCCCAATGTGTTCTATTAGGAATACCGTAAAAAAGAGTTTCATTTACATTATTATTACTTTATTATTAACGAGCTTTTTTTAAGTTTTGCAGTCTAGTACCCTCTGTCTTCAAATCTGCAGGAAGCTCCATAAAAGCCCTGAAGGCAAAATTAACTGCTGATGAAAATCAGACAGAATAGTATGCGTTCAGGAATGGCCAAATCCAGTCCTTGGACATTAAAGGTATAAAAGGTTCAATGGGTATCTGGATGGGGGTTTAACTGTTTCATCAAAACTGGATGGTCCTGAGGCCAAAATAGGTTCTACCAATGAGTTCTTATTGGACAGATATCTATCTCACAGAGTAAGCATCAGGAACTAAATGAGTACCTTTGTTAGCAGACAACAATCATTGGTTGGTCTTTAAGGACTGGACTACCTTATAAGCTTGCTACTGTTCTGTGGAAAACCCATCTGTCAGTGTTGCATCTTTCACAGTCATTAAAATACATTAAATACTAAGCAAAAAATTGCCTAAGGGTATGAAGTATGTCAAAGACCATTGCTTAATAGCCATTACTGCTATTCAACAACCTCCCGCTCCCCACATCCCAACCCACAAAGTCAGTTTCCTTTCCCTTTTAAGTAGAAGTACACCTATAATGAGCAACTGCATGTGTACAATTGCTCTAACAAAAAGAAAGGACTGCTGTATCTGTCAAGATTGGTCAACACGCTCTATTGAAGGTGAAAATATACAAGATTGCTGTCCTCTCATAGCTGACATCAAGAGGCTGTCACATACATCATAGCCGCCACACTTTGAAATAAATAAATGTGGTGCAGATTGGGTTTGGGGGTTTCTGAGCTCCTCACCTCAGACACTTCCATTAAGTTGCCAAGTCAGCAGCAATAAAGTCGTTTGTTTTTAGTTTTTTTTTCTGTTTGTAATGAACAGAGCAGGAGTGAAGTTTGGTATTTCATCATGTCCAAGTCCTGCTTATTCAAAATCACCAGGTCCTGCTGGAATCTGAACTAAACTAATAAAATACTCATGATTTATGTCCAAATCTAAGATTTTTTTATTGATTTTGCAGTCCAAGACCAGGTCCAGCAGCATTTGGGGATGGACTATAATGAATGGAACAATCCTAATTCAAGTCCAAATCCTGGTGTTTGAATGTCCAGGTCCCACATGGTATATGTGCTGTAACACTCAGGAGGCTTGGGCTTGGACATGTATTCAGACAAAGATATTGTATCATTCCAACTACCTAAATGTCATCATTGTTATTATTATTATTATAAATAATTTCTATGACATACAGTTTAGCAACTGGGTTACAACACAGACATGTCGGTCAATAAAGGCCCTCCATACACATGCAGCCACAACAATATAAACCAGCTGGATTTAAATTTTGACATGGATATGGACTTGCAAATCGAAATACCAGAATTGAGTTAATCTCGGTTGATTAGAGCCCCTCAAGCTCAGTTTCTCACTGGTTCACCGGTCCAGGCCAATGAGCAGTCGGCTTCGTTCTTCCTGTTTCTGGCTTTCATTCTTGAGGTCGGCAAAGACCTGGGTAAAGTAGTGGGCATCAGAGTTGATCTGCAGCATCTTGGTGCTCATCAGGTTGATGATGGACAGGCAACGGTCCCAGAAGACCTCCTTAGCGCTCTCTATGAGGAAGGGTTTGAGTGGGTAGGAGATCTCATTGCCCATGTAGGAGTAGGAGAGATAGAGACAGGTGAGCAGCACGGCCTGCAGTTCATGCTCGGTGGCCACTTCAGAGGAGACAACATCTCGACAGAGCATGTAGACAAAGACCACGTTGGCAGGCGTGATGAAGCCCTGGTCCTGCCAGCCCTGGAGAAGCAGAGATCGATCCACACTGCGTAGCCACAGCACTGGATCCGTAGGGGGCAGGTGCTTCAGCCGGTAACACCGCCTACAGAGGAACTCACCCAGGCATCTCAAGAGCTCGCTGGTGGAAGCTTGAACAATGACCCTTTTTGGGGTCCCTGCGGCAGTGTTAGAGTTGGAAACGGGTGTCTTCTTGACCGAAGATACAACGTTGGTCGAAGTCTTGGATCCCGGGATATGGGCAGGATCCTGGGCAAAAGTGGATAAGTTGGCACAGGAGAGAGATTTCTTCAAGTTCTCATTGTTGAGATGGGTGATGTTATTCTGGTAGGCACTGTTGGGCTGCACCTTCTTGGAACTCTTTTTCTTTGCTGAGACGGCTACGATTCGCTTCCAGGGAAGAATGGAGATGATTGAGCTCCTCTTGAGGTTCTTGTCTTTCGCGTTCTTGCTGTTCTGCACAGCTGTGTAGTGGCCCACAGTGGCTGGTCCATCTTCAAACAGCCCGGCTTTCCTGTAGCTGGGGGAGAGCGAGAGTACAGTGCCCATGATATCAAGTGGAAGCGTAGCAAATCTCACAAGAGAGGGGCAGCTGTCTTTCTTCTTCAAAGCCCTGGGGCAGCTGTCTCACTGCTTCAAAGCCCTGGGACCTGGCTGTGAGGGCCAGCTCTATCATGCATTCAAACAGGGTCGAGTGGTGAAAATGAATATGGTGGAGCCTGTCTGTTCAGTGAAAGATGAAAGATGAATGATGAAATACAGCTCTCCTGTGTTGTTTACTGTGAGCAGAAGGCAGGCAGTATTTTCCACTTGGGGTAGCAAAGCCTATGGAGAGGAGAAGGGAGATTCATCAACAGATCAAATCAGAAAGCACATAATATTCTGAGCTAGGATTCCTGACTCATTAGGCACAGCCGGTATGCATTTTTTATGTATCTATAATTAATCTGTTTTGTAACATAGATACTATAGTAACAATGTTTTCTACGTATTTGTATGATCTATCTCTCTATTACTTTACAACGGTAAAATTTAACACACATTTTGTTTTATTATGGAAACAGTCAAACAGTTTTTTTTCTTCTATCCTTCATTACATTTGACATACTTTGAATGGTATAGCCTATTTGTTTTAATTTACCATTTTTTTGCATGCATAGATACAAAAAATTTTGCAATAAACCATGGAATCTGTCAATATATCAATCTATCCATCTATCTGTCCAACCCACAACTATCTGCTTTGATCTAGATGAAATGCAATCCAATATCAGGATCTGTCTATCCGTCTACACAAAAAAAAACTATCAATCCGCCTGTCTTTCTTTCTGTCCTCCATGTGGTCTTCAAATAAATGGATGTCAACGGTAAAAATTAAAACTAAAATATAGCTATCTATATCTGTGTCTGCAGATTTAAAAAGTTACGGAAAAAAAACAAAAAAAAAAAAAAAAACAGAGCACTATGGGACCAAAACAATAGTCCACTTTAAAGAAATTCAGTTTATTTAATTACAGCAATGAAACAGCTTTGCATTCCAACTCCGAATCTCGTTGCCCATCAGTTCCAGTCAGAATATATGCAAAACAGACATACACAGTATACCAGTACCACTTCGTTTTATGCCTTCTGTATCTGTTTTACTTAACCTCAAACACCCATACATCTGACTTTCTTTAAAGTGGATTATTGTTTTGGTATTATCGAGGCTTCGTTTACTCAGCCTGGCATGAACTCAGCAAATCGGTGTCTTGCAATCATCTCAAGCAGATGGTGGAGAGCGCATCTACAGAATGGCGGAATTATTATTATTATTATTATTATTATTATTATTATTATTATTATTATATTATTATTATTATTATTAGTAGTTTATTTAGCAGACGCCTTTATCCAGTTCGACTTACAGACGAGGGTGTGTTAACTATGTATGCATCAGCGCAGAGTCACTTAGAAAAACGTCTCACCCCAACGATGGAGCACAAGGAGGGTTAAGTGACTTGTTCGGGGTCACACAGCGAGTACGCCGGGACTCAAACCGAGGACAAGCCCTTTTCTTAAACCACCGGACCACACAGGCACACAAGCAACTTACTACGCAGCTGAGTTTATATTTTTCGAGAAATCGATTTTTTAAATACTAATTTCTAGATGTCCCTTTGTTTAACCACCGTATAAATTATTATTAATTGTATGACGAGTATATCTAATTTTATCATTTTAATCCTGGTGCTAGTTCTGCTGGCATATTTCAGTTGTTTATTACACGTTATGTATTGCTTTAATTGCCAACAAACCCCGCTCACTGTCGAGAACAGATTTAATTGATATTCTGTGAAATAATCAGATATGTAAATCCATTCTCAATATGGCGACTGGTACAGTACATGCATTTAAAAGGAACATAATATACATATACTTGTCTCTATTGCTCTATGTCATATTTTTTTACCTACCTTTGAAACCATTGTCGGTCATATAAAAACATATTTTAAAATATGTATTATTATTATTATTATTATTATTATTATTATTATTATTATAATAATAATAATAATAATAATAATAATAATAATAATAATAATAATAATAAATAATAACTTATGCAAGACTATTTAAACATCTTTGCTTCAAACAAAAAGGGTGTTTCGCTCATATATACGAGAACACATAATAGATCTGCTTGGGGCCAAATTCTTTAAGAATGCAGATGCAGTCTAATGCAGTCTACATAAGATCTAATTCAAAAAAGACTGCATTTTATTGTATTTATCTCTATAGAGAGGACCTTTACTGGAAATATCCTGTCCCAGATAATTTTATTATTATATCATTATTATTATTAATAGTATTATTATTAATATTATCTATTATTATTATTATTATTATATTTGTATTCTGCTTGTACCTATGGTAGTATCGGCGGCGCTGCAGACTGTCAACGGTTACTGTCCAAGGTTCTGAGCTAGCGTCTCAATACGTGAAAATGCTGTTAACCAATACGCAACAATGGAATTCACAATCTTTACTCTTTTTCAGTTTCTGCTGATTTTTTAATTTACAAAAAACATGTACAAAAATACTTCTTGTTAAAGTAACTGGATTTTCAAAGATGTATCGTAATCCGTTTTTTTTTTTTTCCCTTCTCTTATTTTTGATCAACTGAATATTGGTAGCATGCATTGGGTTTATAATAATTACAAATGCTTACTTTTCGTTGCTTTTCAGGTCAGGACAGCCACAGTGCTGTTCATGGAAGCTGATGCGCAAATTCTTCAAGGTGATTTTTTTTTCAGCTCCCGTAGGGGGGGTGGAAGGTGGGTCCTTGTCTAATAAATAATATAAAATTCCTTGTTTTTAAAATTCCCCGTGCTGCGAAAATGCGCTGGTATTACAGCCCGTTGTAGTATTAACAAACAGCTGTGTTGTTGTCGATGTTGTTAGGTGTCCTGTCTGTAGTCTGCGCGTAGGGGTTCAGTATGTATTTCAGATCGCTGGCAGTAGTTGTGAGTTGTGTCAGTGCTCAGCTACGGTCGGCGGGGCTGTGATGTTGCCTGTGTGATGTCAGCTCCACTCCAGAACCAAACATCAACAACACTATAATCTCGTTAGCACAGCCCGCCCTTCCCATTATTAACCATTAACTTCGCTGCCGGGTTTTGTTTTTGTACTGAGTAATACGCAAATAAAACGGATTTGATGTCATTTTTAAAAACATTTTTTTTATTAAAATCAACAGTCATTTTTAGAAAATGCGTTTGCCTATCTTGTTATTGTAAATATAGTGTGGTCATAATCCCGTTATACATATGTATAAACAAAGTTACGCTATTCAAATTACCGTTTACTGCATTGGACTGTACTACTCAAAACACTAGTGCATTTGTCCCAGGCAGGGTTGCAATAACATCTGTTTTATTTATTTTTATTTTTATTTTTTTATGACTATATTGTGCAAGTCGATAACAAAAACATAACCAATTACAATTAATAATAAAAACTATAAACTGTTACAGGCGACACTCGCCCCCTATCTGACATGTCTTTGTTCTCCTCTCGCCCGGGTTTAGACTCCACATGTGTCTTTAGTCTTACATCCAGTCTCTCGACTGTTCTCCTTATGGAGCGGCGAAGGTAACAGCTGCATCCCCTCCCCAACATTGTATTTGGTTAGACCGGTTTTGATGCCAACTAGAGATTCAGGAACACCATCAATGGCTGAACTGATATTAACAACATAACAGCACTATCCTTATATGATATTTAAGTAAAGCAGCTACTATAATGTATTAGTGTTTGGCGCAGTATACATCTATTTCTTTAGCTGTTTTCATTAACATTTTGTAAATATGCATTTTTTTTTTTTGCAAAATTAACATTTAAGGGTGTGTATATATATATATATATATGTGTGTGTATATATATATATGTGTGTGTGTGTGTGTGTGTGTGTGTGTGTGTGTGTGTGTGTGTGTGTCCATTTCCAGCTCTTATACTTTCTCATCAAAACAAATGCATTTTTTTTTTTTAATAATTTTAAAACATGAAAATATTTTTTAACAAAGTATGTTGTATCATGGTATAATGTAAGTATTATTTTAAAATGTGTTTTCTATATTTTAATATAAAGACATTGAAAACCTATACCCAGTTTTCAATGTCATTATCATAACAGTGTATTGCCCCCTAGTCAAAATATGCCTTAGGCCACACCTTTGATCATGTGATTATGAAGACGAGATCGTATCATTTCCAACACTTGGTGAGTATATTAGTTTCAGTCATTTCTTTTAAAAATCACTTGCTGGAAAATCATTGATTTAGGTTTATTATGCATCAAGTTTTGTTCAGCAACCACACCAAGTGATAATGACAGTAGTGCAGCAGATTCTTCAATTCAGGGGAAAGGGGACAAAAAGTATGCAAAAAAGAATAGAGCAAGGCATACCAAACTATAAAAGTTGAAAGAATTGAGATTAATAATAATAAGGCAGCAGACAGAGAAAACATGAAATAAAAGTGCAGCTGCAAAAATGCATCAGCTCCAGAGTCTAAAATAACAAACTAACATACGAAAAAAGTCTTTTGATAACACATTAGTAAGTGAACTGAAGGAAAACTACAGCAAAGCCAAGTGGCAGAAGGAAAGACACACGTACACAAGGATGCTCAGCACCAAGTTACTGAAAAAATACAGTCTGATTTCAAAAGCATAACAGTCCATTGACATTACACACAAGTGTTACAGAAAAATGGGAAATCAACCTACAAGTTATGCTTTGTTTTTATGTTTATTTTATTTACATTTGTGTAGGGGTTACATAAAAGTTTAGAGCACTCATTTGTTACTTATGGTGTGTGAAAGGTATACTTTGTTTTTTTTAGGTGGGTCGATTACAGTACTTCAGCATCTGAGAGTGGCCATCCTCTGTGTTACTCTTGTTCAATACATAATGTGTTTTAAAGTTTTACAATTTCTAATAATAATAAAAAAAGTATTTTGGAATCTGTGTAGTGTCATTATAAATGGTTTATTTATTTAAATATTTATTTTAAAATCACTGTTTAAATCTTTGTGTCATTCCCATAACTAATATCATTACCATAACAAGTTAGTAAATAAAACGGCAGCAACATTGGAAGTAATATTAGCAAAGGGTTAAGAGGTTCATATTTAAATAATAGTTTGGCATATTGTTAATCATTGCTAACATATGTTTTAATAAAAAATATCAGTACACAACCTCATGTAGGTGCCAAAACTAAGTTTACTAATTTTATTAGTCAATAAATATGAAAATCAAAGTTTCTTTTGAAAAATTTTGCTTAATCAATTTGATGTCTATTTCTCTTATACAACAGTTTTTAGCTGTGTTACGGTAATGACAGACAGACAGATTTATGTGCTAAAACATTATTGAACACAAATGTACAAAAATACATACAAATTTCAGCGCAGCTGAGTGATGTTATAAACAGATAAGAGTTGTTCTTATTTAATTCTGGTTGTTTCACAAAAAAAGTTTCTCAATTTCTTGGACCCTAATGGGTCCCCCCTATGTAGAATGAAAGGAAGATAGATAGATGAATTGATAGATTAATAGAAACATATGATCATATGTGCTTCTTAATGAGAAACTCACACAGCCTGTACTTAACGCAGTTAGAGCTATTGAAGTGAGCCACAAATCCTTCCAATTATTATGACTTGCAGTTTTGTGAGAAATCCACGTGTTGGTAAACTGGTATTTTCATTTCAAAGATATCTGGTACTGTACTAGCTTAAAGACAGCTCTCAGTTTACATGTCTTGCTCTCAGGTAGTCTGCAACTGTGACACTTCCAGTTCATTGTGCCACAGCAGTGTCTTTGAGGTCCAAGCATGTCACAGCTGCAGATAATGTCAGTTGTTAGAGGACGCAGCTGGTTGCTTCATGGCTGATGTCATTTTCTAGTTGCAGTAACATGGGTTTCTTAAAGATATGAGGTATAGATATCTTAGAATAGCTTAACCCCCTTTGAGAGACTACATGAAAAACAATATTCCAATGAAGTACATGCTTGTTTGCAAGTATTGTATACTTATGAGAAAAATACCCTCCACACTGGGAATTACCAGTGACTGGTCTGTCTGTGTAATTCTTACTGTAGTGTTTGGTGATTCCCTCTGCAGAGTGTTATTCTGGTGTATTATCACAGTGATTCAGCAAAACATTTGGACATTTAACAAAACTCTTGAATGAGGTACTAGTTTTTTTTTTTTTTTTTTTTATTTAATTTGGATGATAAACACCCAGGTGGTCAACGTCTCATTTAAATGAAAGGTTTAACAAATCATCCATACAGTGGCTTGCGAAAGTATTGACCCCCCTTGGCATTTTTCCTATTTTGTTGCCTTACAACCTGAAATTAAAATTGATTTTTTGGGGGTTTGTATCATTTGATTTACACAACATGCCTACCACTTTGAAGATGCAAAATATTTTTTATTGTGAAACAAACAAAGAATAAGACAAAAAAACAGAAAACTTGAGTGTGCATAAGTATTCACCCCCCCAAAGTCAATACTTTGTAGAGCCACCTTTTGCAGCAATTACAGCTGCAGGTCTCTTGAGGTATGTATCTATAAGCTTGGCACATCTAGCCACTGGGATTTTTGTCCATTCTTCAAGGCAAAACTGCTCCAGCTCCTTCAAGTTGGATGGGTTCCGCTGGTGTACAGCAATCTTTAAGTCATACCACAGATTCTCAATTGGACTGAGGTCTGAGCTTTGACTAGGCCATTCCAAGACATTTAAATGTTTCCCCTTAAACCACTCGAGTGTTGCTTTAGCAGTATGCTTAGGGTCATTGTCCTGCTGGTAGGTGAACCTTTGTCCCAGTCTCAAATCTCTGGAAGACTGAAACAGGTTTCCCTCAAGAATTTCCCTGTATTTAGCGCATCCATCATTCCTTCAATTCTGACTAGTTTCCCAGTCCCTGCCGATGAAAAACATCCCCACAGCATGATGCTGCCACCACCATGCTTCACTGTGGGGATGGTGTTCTCGGGGTGATGAGAGGTGTTGGGTTTGCGCCAGACATAGCGTTTTCCTTGATGGCCAAAAAGCTCAATTTTAGTCTCATCTGACCAGAATACCTTCTTCCATATGTTTGGGGAGTCTCCCACATGCCTTTTAGCGAACACCAAACGTGTTTGCTTATTTTTTTCTTTAAGCAATGGCTTTTTTCTGGCCACTCTTCCGTAAAGCCCAGCTCTGTGGAGTGTACGGCTTAAAGTGGTCCTATGGACAGATACTCCAATCTCTGCTGTGGAGCTTTGCAGCTCCTTCAAGGTTATCTTTGGTCTCTTTGTTGCCTCTCTGATTAATGCCCTCCTTGCCTGGTCCGTGAGTTTTGGTGGGCAGCCCTCTCTTGCCAGGTTTGTTGTGGTGCCATATTCTTTCCATTTTTTAATAATGGCTTTAATGGTGCTCTGTGGGACGTTCAAAGTTTCTGATATTTTTTTATAACCCAACCCTGATCTGCACTTCTCCACAACTTTGTCCCTGACCTGTTTGGAGAGCTCCTTGGTCTTCATGGTGCCGCTTGCTTGGTGGTGCCCCTTGCTTAGTGGTGTTGCAGACTCTGGGGCCTTTCAGAACAGGTGTATATATACTGAGATCATGTGACAGATCATGTGACACTTAGATTGCACACAGGTGGACTTTAACTAATTATGTGACTTCTGAAGGTAATTGGTTGCACCAGATCTTATTTAGAGGCTTAATAGCAAAGGGGGTGAATACATATGCACGCACCACTTTTCCGTTATTTATTTTTTAGAATTTTTTTAAACAAGTTATTTTTTTCATTTCACTTCACCAATTTGGACTATTTTGTTTATGTCCATTACATGAAATCCAAACAAAAATCCATTTTAATTCCAGGTTGTAAGGCAACAAAATAGGAAAAATGCCAAGGGGGGTCAATACTTTCGCAAGCCACTGTATTTACAGCTGTCTCTGTATATTCAATTGAAAAGGGCAATTACTGATTTATGAAGAAATGTAACATAAGTAATGCAAAACAAATAACCAGGCATTTTTAGTAAAGTACAGAGTATGATTAGCAACAATCTGACCAGTTCGTCTACAGTACTGTGGCATCTGCCGCATATTTTTAGTGATACAATAATATTGTTATCATATTGCATGTTCAAGAACAGACTGCAATTTGCCTGGTAAGGTAATCCATTTTTTTATTACATATGTCTGCGCAGACATAGTTAAGATTTGAATGAAGGTTCTGTTTAAATTGATTTTATAACTAGCTCAAAAAGGGGGGTAAAACCCCACCAACATGCACGACAATATTTGTGTGGTCGGGTTGGCAGGATGAAAGACCCTGTGAAAGGGGTAGCATTTGGTGAGTATGTTTTGAGATACAGAGTGGTGTAAAAAACTGCTATTTTTCTTTTTAGAAATGATTAAGATGCTTTTTTACACACCTGCATCTCAAAAAGTATAGCAAATTAAAGAAACCCAGCCATGTGCCCTAAAGGAACCTATGAATAGGAGACAGTTGAGAGACCAGAGCTAAGACAAATAGCTGGCTAGAAAAGAACAATTAGGATAGACGGCACAAGTAGGGGCCCCTCTCCCATGTAGGCGTATGAGCAGCGCTGCCGAACACGAGGCAGGAGGAGTGAGCTCACTCCCCCAGCTTCCGCAAACCTCACTATGAAAAGAAAGACTGCTTGCTGCACACATGAATATAACCTGGAAACATTTTGACAAGATGAAGTAGTGTTAGGAGGATGACTATGGAGAGGGGAAAAAAAAAAAAAAGTAATTTTTTTAATGGGGGGAAACCTCTGGTGGTCCTGGCAGATAGGGCACCCCCACTGTGGGTATACTAACAATTGACTTCTGGTCTGTTGCAATGTCTGAGGGAGATGATCTGATATAAGTCTCTACTGCTGATGAAGACCAGCACCCCAGGCTTTTGATGAGGCGTTGGTTTACTCCTGCGCTTGCTGCTGAGGTAGCTGCTCCTATCCAGGAGTGCGGTGTATAGAACTGAGGTGGCAGTGAGAGCCGACAGATGGAAAGAGAACCAATGTCTTGTAATAACTGTCTTGGATATGTCCGTGAACAGCGGGTCTGTTGGGAAAGCATAGTTCCTGGTGGCAAGGCATTTGGATATGGATGAAGACGGGAATACGGGAGTGTCAATTTTTGATAGTTGGATGAACTGCCCTTGCCGCAGTTGATCAGTCTTAGAAACTCTGAGATGTAAGATGAAGTGACTGCCGGGAACCAGAGACAGGTTGGAGTGTGTAGACCCAGGGTTGGAAAGCTGTTTTTTGATGGTACTTTAATCTCTGCACATCTCATGAATCCAAAGAAAGCTAGGAGATAAAGGTTTCCGTGATGAGGTCGTCAGCTGGACTGAAGCAGCCATTTCGCAATGTATTGAGTTTAAAAAACAAAAATGTCTCTGTTTATCGGCTGTCTGGTTGGAGAGGCTGAAGGCAAGCTTTTTTTGATCCCTCAAAGTGTTAGGCGGATAGCTGGAATTGATAGCAGAGGAAGGGACGGTATAGACCTGAGGCAGCATTCTTACTAAATGCCAGAGATAGAAGACTGGAAAGATGATGGTGCCAGTTTGAGAATGTCTAAGATAAACAATAAATGCCAGCAGGAAAACTTGATTGAATGATTCTGAAAATTGGATTCTGGGCACAGACGATGGAGAAGCAGCCCATGCAGAGACGTAGGTAGCTCTGGTGGATGAAGCCAGCTCTGCAGCCATGTATTGGTAAGCTGACTGGAGCAAGTTGGATAATGCTGAGTTGCTCACAACATCAGATGGCTAAAGGTGGGGACTTGCAGAGGTATAGGGTCTACTGCTGGGACCAGGTTGTGAAACTTGCAGATCTGTAGCTGTAGTCAGGTTGAAAGCTGGTGCTAATTCTGCTGTGACAGTAGATAACGCAGGACTACTAGTTGAAGGTTGGAGAGAGTTTAAGTGGGCTTCCATAGTGTCCAAACAAGTGTTGATTGCTGCAATGCTGTCTACAAATGGTGCATATATTTAATTTCTTTAAATATCTCTTGAGTGATGGAAAGGACTGCAGCGCTGACTGGAGTTAGCGTCTCAGTTTGCAGGTTGAAATTGAAATGCATTGCTCTGTTGATACCTTGAAATCCTGCTATGTGAAGCTCTGCTGGAAGGTGCTGCTGATGCTAAATCCACTGCTGGGCCCGGTTTAGATAAAGAGGGCTTGCTTAAAACATTAAGTGCCAGTATGAGTCCTAGAAATTGCAGTGGCTAAACAGATCATTTCCATCACTAGATCTTGAGAGATTAAAGTATCTGAGAAAGGTAAAAATGGCAAACGAGGGGTGGATGATGGCTCTTAAAGTTCCCACACAGGCGAAGACAAACAGCTGGAATGTTGTGTTGAAGGAACGGATATCGCATAATACAGATGTTGGATTCCAGATAAGTAGACTTTGATAGTGAAAGAGTCCTTGGAATGAATAATAAAAAGTGACATTCCAATCTTGAGTGAAAGGGGTTGAAGAAATACATTTTAGTTGAGACACACTTGAGAGAAAAGAGGGGTGGATCTGAGCAACACAAATCCCAGCACCACAGAGATAACACAGACATAAACAAACAAGATAGCTGCTTCTGCAACCAGCGCTCAAACAACATGACATTTGCAGAGCTTTTTGGAGATGTTATAGTAACAAAATAATGACTTGGATCACATTATTGAGGAGTTTGGTGACAAGACGAGTGATCAGGAGAGGATTTATCAGTATGCACGTCTATAAAGAGGTATATAATAAATACAGCAAATAAGGGGTGGAGTAGGGCTGGAGATGCAGTACTGAGTGCCTGTTGATATGCAATGCTTTTTAAACCGGTTTTACTGTGAACAAAAATATTTAATCCTCGCGTGTGAAAATAAATTGGACCTGACGCGCCTCACAGGTGCTGAACAAATGGACCACAAAGGGTTAAACACACAATTTGTGGTGTCATACTACCCTCTTGTGGTTACGATTAAACATGCATGAGTCCACTTAATGAAGCAAGAATGCGTTGTAAAACACGAAATCAAGACAATTGTGCAACAAGTAACTTTTTTTCCTTCCCCAAAACAAGTTGGGGATCCTGTGTTGAATGAGAATTGAATCAAACAAATGTCCTACCCATTATGATTTCACTGAAAGTAGCAATGGTTCGCTACAGCTGGGAGATTGTATGGAAATAGTGCAATGTGTTGATTGAGAGATCTACTGCCGACATGGGCTGTATTGGCTTTTGCAGTGGAGAGAAAGTAAACAGAATTGGTAGTGCTGATTCCAGGCGATTGTGCACCGAAGGGCATCGTTGAGAGCTGAACTAAAGCTTGCTGTCTTTAGATATTACAAATAATACAAAAGGGGAGAAAGACAATTTGCGCTACTGGATCTTATAACGCAGAGTAAAATGTTGGTGGCTTGAACCAGCTGGGGGAGCGGCACTGTTGCTGCTTGAGTACTGGATTGCAACAGAAAAGAAAATACATTTTAGGAACAGGGCTTTCAGGATTCTGTGAACGTGTCAATCTTTACAAAGACGTGCTGGAAATGCATGCCAATGAATATTTCTCTAGCAGTCAGAACACTAGATACAGTTGCTGCACGATCGAGTACTTTACCACTGTGGCTGACGAAGAGTCGCTATGTTGGTAGGATAAAACAGGACGCCGGGTAGATTTCTTTAGGATTTCTGCTGGATTTGGATAGAGGGGACACCATCATCAGAGATTTACCGATTTGTCTGCCTTTTGTTGTACAGTAAGGCTTTGGGAAAAGGCATATTTTAAAAACCGGATTCCAAATCAGTGTCACCTTAATTATTGTTCTAATCCCAGAATGATGAAAGAATGGAACCCACATATCACTGTGGTTTAATTGAAATGTAAACTAAACTAGAAAAAAAGTGATTCTAGACACAGATGTGTTTCTGTACTGAAGTACCTGCTGCTGCAAGCTGAAAAAACTAATTTATATTTTCATCACTAAAGGATGGACAAGTGTTTTATTGTCCAGCCATTTCCATTAGCAGTAATTTCATTTTTGAGCCTTTTGTGCTGCACCTGCCCTTAAGAAGGCAGGCTCCAGTTTCTCACTCTAGTTGCTCGTGCAGCAATGATAGCTATCTGTAGTGTAGACAGAGGGTTTCAGTCCAGCTGCACCTCTAAATTCAAAGGAACTAAATAACCACTTGGTCTCAACTTGTTAAACGAATAAACAATCCTTGTGTCTGTGAATAAAACTGAAGGCTTTAGTCTCCAGAACTGTTAATTCATACATCAGTACTGTAAGTGGGAGGCTGGATTACAATGCTTTTACTGTACATCAACTTTTAAAGACGACAATATACCTTTTTGAAAAAAAAAAGTTTTATTGAACTCATCTGAACATCAGATATACGCGGTAATTGTTGGTTAGCAAGAACCGTTTGTACATTTGATATTGATGGAATTAGAAACCCAAAACAAGCAATCATATATTTTTTTTTTTTTTTTGGAGGGGAACGGGGAGTACAAATTATCCAAGGGGAACATGAAAGGGAAATGGAGGGTTGGGAGAGAGACAGGACAGAAACTAAATGTGGAATAAAAAAATACAAATGTAAAAAAGTCGTTCGACCATTCCAAATCATACAGAACCGAACCCAATTAGAAAACACTATCAAAGGAAAAAATATTTTGATGTTTAGAGCTTACACTGCCTAAAAAGTTCCCAATAGACTGTGGTGGGTGTTCACTGGCTGCTCTGTACAGGCTATCAGATATTCATCCAACAGGCTCATGCACACGTTATGGATGAAACCACCCTGATAAATTGCAGAAGAAAGAAAAGGCAGCTTCAAAAGGGGAAGTGCCTTCTGATCTAAGCTCCTTCAGGGCAACAAAAATGCCATCTGGTTTACAACCGTCTCCCAAATATTGACACCCATTTATTTATTATGCTGTTCTTAGTTTTTTAATTAGGTGTACAAAAAATTCAGACAATCACAACAAATGGCCACCAGTTTGTGCTTAATACTAAACTAAGATCCCACAGAATAAAAACAAAAAAAATAATAAATAAAAACAGAGAAGGTGGCTAAAGCCATAAACTGGAAAATCTGAATTTTCAGCACACCTCTAAGCTAACAGAGGAAACTGTCAATTGTTGGAAGATAAGCACAAAGGCTACAATAATCACATGCTTTAATGAAAATGGTTGATGGAGGAAGCATGTAATTATCAATTACAGAAATAGTACAACCGCAAACACAGCAGACCTCATCAACACAACCCTCTTCCAAAAAAATAAATGGTGAAACGATCTTAAATCTGCCGTTACAATGATCCCATTTTCTGATTGGTGAGTCAGTCCAAATTTTACATTAAGAACATTACAAAACAGGCATTAAATAATAGCAGCAAGACCCTGTTTTGGGTTAATAGGTGGAATTTGGTCCAAATATACAGATAACCACACCGGGTTGGGCCTTGTTTTTACAGGTTTGAGAATTAAATGGTTCCAGTGCTTTTAAATGACAGCTCACTGAACATTTAACCGAGCCCAACAATACGATATACTGCCCCACTTCTTACAATGAATGTCAAACTTCCATACATTTCTGGAGAATCTTAAAAATAATCCCCTCCCCTGGTTACACAAACATTCCATTGGGCATGTAGAAATTAGCCAAACATTGAATTACAGGCACATAAAACCTCATTCATACGCACTTAAACTACATTTAAAAAAAAAACAATCCCAAAAGTCAAACAGTAATGACATCTCATGCATTTGTCGGCTGTGCTTTTTTAATTCTTACTCAAAACCAGGTAAAAGACCCAACACCCAAAGCCTCTTATCTACAGCCTGTACTGGAGGTTACTGACAAAAAAGAGAAACTGACTGGAGGTTACTAATGACATATATATATATATATATATATATATATATATATATATATATATATATATATATATATATATATATATATATATATATATATATATATATATTATATATATATATATATATATATATATATATATATATATATATACACACACACACACACACAATAAAAAGTAGTAATTGTAAGGATTTTGGAAAGATTCAAGTTATGTACAGTGGAAAGAAACTGAATTTACCATTTAAGATTTAAATCAACACTGTTCTTTACTTGTACATGCAGCATGACTGTTCTTTGATGATATTATGGTAGCACTGAGAAATTCAAAAGTGAATCACTGAAGAAACAGGAGAGCTTAGTAGGGATTGAACACAGATCTCTTGTTCACTCAAGTATCCATGCCAGTTGGCCCACAAGGTCAACAACGCAAAAACTATGCAACATGCAAGGGAAGATTCAGTCAGCCAAACGTGGGTGGCTCATCCTAAAACTTCAAGTTGAAACCCGTCTTTAATCCCTTAGGAGGCTATATACTACCTTAGCTGTCTTTTTGTTGTTTTCTCCTCTATAATAAAAACGCACTGACAAGCTTCATAGGAAGTTACAAGTTAACCAATTTTAATGGAATTAGAAGTTGTATACTGTGCCAGTTTCTCAACAAAATGAAGTAACAGTCTTGCTCAGTCACCAAGACATCCCACACACAGGCCTTATAGCAAACATATAGTTGAGCTGATGAAAAAAGATAAAACTTCTGTCCCCTATCTAAACACTAGGTCACAAACATTCTACTCAGCAGCTCTCAGGCTATGCAGAAAATTCAGGTTTGGCTCTCCCCATAAACAAGAACCAATGACAAAATGCACAATATTTTGGTCGTGCTATGAGCAAAGAACAAAACCCATTGGTCCAAACAATCGAAATGCATTAAAGAGTGGAGTTCATTTGAGCGACAATACAGTATTTGGAGTTTCTGTACACCCTGTTGAATTCAACAAATCAGGAAGCTGTGCTAAAATGACCAGGCTGTGTTTCAATGAAGTGGGTCCCTTTCTCTTTTATTGGTAGACAATGGCTGAAGAAATGAAACTGTGGTTAAATTGCAGTTCCACACTAAGTGGCTGAATGAACCTATATCCTTTCTTCCTGCTACACCTTTTGTCACCAATTTTTCTAGGAATTCCTTGTGCGGTGTCATGGTCTTGCAGATATGAAGTGTAATATCTAGATGCAGAAAATGTCTCAAAAGTGGAGACTTAACCTTTGTACTCCCAGTTAGTGCTACACACCAATATTAAACAGCAAGGATCCTTAGGAAAACAATAGCCATAAACCAGCCACTCCCGAGAGGTGTAGCCTGGAGGGAACCAACTGGAAAGGAGAAAGACAAAGCTTCTGACCTGTTCTCCCAAGATCAGAAATTCTAAACTATGAATATACATGATTGACAACCATATATTTTGAGTACACACCAATGTGTTATATCTGGGGGAAAAAAAATAACCCAGGTTACACAGAGCTCGACAGTAGCTCATATGAGGCAAGACATATCCGTTAAAAAAAAAAAAAAAAAAAAAACATTTATTTTTAAATTTTTTAATAAGAAAACATCAAAAATACAGAGATTGGCTAATAAAGTTTTTCCACCTGAAGAACTGTCGCTACACTGATCCCACTCTGGAGGGTGTGATGGTACTTCGACATTTTCAGGTTTCTCACAACCCCCAGGAGGACTTAGGATAGTCTACAACAGAGTTCTGCACACAGCCGCCTGGTAAATACATCCCTAACACCCCCCCAACCCCCCCAAAAAAAAAAATCAATTTTGGGTGGCACAGGGGCATTGCACTGTAGATTTACCATACAATAATTCCTGTTACATGCGATTCTTCGCTGTAGCTTATAAAACCAACTTTCATTAAAAAGGACCCATGCCAAGGTTTCTTTATTTTATTTTAAGATCATAATGGATAGTAAGAAAAATGGTAATTCTTGGCAAATTAGTTTCAACTTAGGAGGTACAACTTGGTAAATTTATCAGCCAATCATTTCAGTTTTACAGGGGTTACTGTGGCAAGCAAAAAGTACAGCTTTAAAAGTTGGATTAAAACCACTCTACATGGAGAGCTTTTGCTTAAATACTTCCTACGGTACCCTTAGCTTTTGCCTGATGGTGGGGGTTATAGACAGACAGCAGTCAATCTCATTGAGAAAGGGACGACATTCTTTAGGCAGTGTAAGCCTACTGGTTTTCTTCTCTTGAAGGGTATATAGAGATTATGAGATTGAGAGCGATAATAGATAATCTATATCGCGATATATATATATATATATATATATATATATATATATATATATATATATATATATATATATATATATATACACAATATATATCACATATATAATATTATTATTGTTATTTGATTTAAACAATATTCCCCCATGTAGCCCATTCCCTGACAGCCTATTGAGGCTGCTGGGTGCTATACAGAAACCTGAAAGAAAACATGATGATGAAAGGAATAGAGAATTTCATCCAATGAGGGAGAAGTTAAAAACTTTTCCAGTGAAAGCAGAAGGAAACAAAAGAATCAACTGCAGTTTGTCACCCCCGCCCACCCAAATGTTCCACTCTGGTCACACATCCTCACCTCCTGTGGACAGAAGACAGATTCAATAAGATATGGATACTGTCACTGAGTAACAGTAGCAATAAACACAAAACAAAAATCAATTCAATCAAATTCTATCCTCCTGCTAGCTGAGACTACTGAACTGAGACTCTGAAATCTACTCAACTTTTAGGAAACAGTAATAACCAATGGAAAACAACGTACATTAGCGTACACATGGTCATAAGAAGATATATTTGGAGAATGTCTGCAATCATGATTTCCAAAAAATAAATGAATGTTTCAGGACCAGTTAGATGCAAAATTTTGAATTCTTAGCTCACCCTTTTATGTTCTCTCATCTAAGTGGAGGGTTAGTTTCAGTAACCCCCCCCCCCACTCACCTATGTTAACTTCTTGGCTTTGTTGTAGAGTGAATCCACTACTTTGCTCATGTTCTGAATGGTTTCAAGAGCTGCTTCGTATGTTTTATCTACTGGTGGCTCATCAAATATAATCAGCACACCCTCTCCCTGGTCCAGGATCCCTGAAAACACAAAGCATGACAGTGACCAGAATACCTGCCGATGCACTTGCACATCAAACTGCATAGCGATAGCAGAGGGCCTGGGCTCACTGAAAAGTAATGCAAGTCTAGAACTAGTTCTAAAGCAGAAGGACTGTGAAGGAGGCTGTGGGACCTACTGGGTAGAGCAGAATGATGTGAAAGGAAGAAGCGTAGGCTACTGGTTAGAGTCAATGGACAAGCAGTGTGGCCGTGTAGTCTTAAATACTTGTTGTACTGAAAAGGCATTATCGATAATTGTGCTTTCTAACTAGGGAGAAAGTTACAATTAATGGGAGTTAAAACATCTCTGAAAATATGGTCATTGAGGGCCCAAGAGGCAGTGTGACAGTGTTTACAGCAGAGGGACATAGACTGAGCAGAAAAACAAACAAGATTAAATATTTACCATGAAACTTCTTGTCCAGAATCATCTGTGACAATTTTCTCTCTACGTCGCCCTGAAAGTAGACCACATAAAACATCATCAAAAACAATGCATCACTGGGTAGGGTTAAGCGAAATGGCACTTCTAATAAAATTATTTGTAAACATGAAATATAAAATAAGTAGTAGCTCTAAAGTTGAAGTAGTACATATTAAGTCTGAATCTCAAACAGTTTCAAATATATGGCTGGTTGCAACAAATATGGCAACAAAATTATTAATTTTAATTGATCAATGATCAAGTTAAAAGCTGTGTACCAAATTTCTCGAAGATTTAACATGCAGTCCAATTAAAAAACAAGTACAATGCTGTAGCCTTGAAAGTGTACGCTGATTCCTGCTACCCTATCACTTTCTATGACCATGGGAAATTATAGCAGAGTTTATACAAACTGACTATCTGCATTCCTATACATCCAGATGTCAACATTACACCAAAATGACTTTAAACTGATTTAAATATAATGAAGATAAACACATTAACTGAGGGATAATTATAAAATGTTTCATAAAAGCAAGTGTGATTTGTGGCCTTGACATTTAGCTAATAAAAAGAGAATCTTTAAAATCAATGCTTAAAATTGTAAGGGGAAAACAAACGAGATTGTACTTTTCTACTTACCTTTGGAAGTTTAATAAGAGTTGATATGTGTTCGATCTGAAAAATAAGGTGGTGTGTTAAATCGATTTTGTGAAGACAAACCAAGTAAGAAAGTAACATGCATATCCATCACCATGAATATAAAACAAATTGTGTGAACTGACTGCAACCAAGCAGTGGAGATTTAAGAAGTCTTACAATGTGGGAAATAGGAAATTAAAAATGTGACTGTCACAGCTTTGTTCCTACAGCTGTGCTTGATCCATTCATTGGAGCAACTGAGGAATACATAAACTTGCTATTCATTTTGCTGCCAATGATCCACTGGTTGTTTGCTGCCACCTACAGTCCAAAACTGACAACAAGTAGTGCAACTCAAGTTGAACTATTTATTGCAACATTCAAACAAACCCTTATAATACCTGTAAACAACAATCATGCAGGCTGTTCAGAATATATTGCCATGGTTAGCCAACCAAGTTAGAGAACTGAACCCAGGCAACATCCTCAAGAACTTGTTATAGATATAAGGGTAGTAGGGCTGCTAGGATTAAATCAAATTGATTTTTCAATAGATTCCACTCCTCATTATATACATCGATATAAATACTAGACAATTGGTTAAATAAATAATTACATTTTTGTAACACGCATAGTTAGTAACATTATTTAGCCACTCAGCTGCCCATTTATTTTGCAATTTCCATGTCAAATTGCCTTGTATTTTGCAGATTTCTCACTTGGCCATCAAATAAGCAATTTGGACAGTTTTAAAAAACAATGCTATATTTATGTTTACAATTGTAGTATTATAACAATATAAATAGGCTTGCTACTTTGATTTTAAATCTGTAAATCCTGTTAAAGTCGAATTCCCCCAAAATATTTGATTAAAATAAATTTACATAGGATAAACGTCGGTAAAAGAACTTGATATTTTTTCTTACCAAAAATAATACATTTAAAAATCTTTTCTAGTCTGTGTAGTTTTTATACTTGCTGTCTGTCCTGCTGCCGTGCCACTCTGAATGGCTAGGGGTTGCTGTCAGTCAACTCAGTGGTCCCTTAACTCAGTGGTCAGTCATTTCATCCTGTTCTGACCAATCTCGACTGAAGCAGCGCTAGAATGCTCTCATTTGTTTAAAATTAACTGTCAATCATAAAGACCTACACTGGCTGCACTTTCATTCGCCAGAGTCAGTGCATGTCATTCAACGCACCTACTTTAAATTTGGTGGGTTGAGGTATTGGTAGGCTTTTGACGACAGAGAGACAGATATACAGGCTAACCACTATAACGAACCCTTATTATAACGAACACCTGTTTTTAACGATCCCAACAGCAAAAACGATTTTTTCAATGCAAATTAGCCCTATTAGAATAATCATGTACAGGATCAACCCGGATAAAACGATCTCAGTACTGACTGACATTGAACTTTCTCCAGTGTAAAGTGTGTTACTCTCTCAGTGAAAACAAATACCATGGTTGACTAATTCAAAGATAAAGCTAATTCAAAGATGACCTATTGTAGTACAAATCATGCACGACACTCATTTTATCACCAAACTCCTCAATAACCCTATCCAAGTCATTACTTTATTACTATAACATCTCAAAAAGCTTGCCAAATGTCAGCGATTTTCTATGAGCTCTGGATGCAGAAGCAGCTATCTTGTTTGTTTATGACCGTGTTATGTCTGTGGTGAAGGGACTATGCGTATTGCTCAGATCCGCCTCCATTTATTTTCTGGCTTCTCTTGGCTTCTCTCTGCCTATCTCGGCCATTTAAATCTTTTCTCTGCTATTTGAATCTTATTCAGAACGCCAAACCCAATCAGGTAGACATGCCCTAATAAGAGGCCAGGCAGTGTATTCTGTATTTAAATATCTCCCCTACCTGCACTCTGGAGAAGGGCTCGATGACCCGGATGAGGTTCTGCTCCAGCAGGTTGTCGTAAAGCTTGGCCAGGTGGGTGCTGATGATGGGGTCGTCCCGCAGCTCCCCTCGGTACTCTGTCAGAGCCTGGGGAGGGAACACAGCAGGAGGGTTAACACACAAACAGAGGACTTATCTATAGTCATAATGATCCATATTAAAAAATAAATAAATAAATAAATAAAAATAATTAGTTTACAAAAATTCAGTTATAAAAAATATATATGTATACTGAAATTGTATACCTATATTTACAATAGCTGAGGATTATGTACTGGTCCCAGTTAAAATAACCTTGTTAAGACTACCCATGGAAGACAGTGTGACCCATGAAAACCCTGCTCCCAAAAAACAATCTATTTAAGATCAGTTCAGTTCTTAAACAGAAGATGTACACGGCTTAAAAGGTATTTATTTTGAGAAAAATAGCTCTTCATAAAGTCTTAACGTAAACTGTAGCAAAACATTCAGTATTGCTAATTTAAGTAGTCTAACTTTTGCCCATGAATATTTTCTTCTATTTACTCCTAGAATTACAATATTCAGACTACTGAAATACAGACGTGTACTATGACTTTAAAATTTTAAAAACAACTTGTAACCTAGATCTGCAAGCCTTTATACAAATTATGACAATATGATAATAGCTCATTGTAGAGCTCCTAATCTGTAAAAAAAAAAAAAAAAAATAATAAAATGAGGGAGTTAACATTAATTGATCTGGTCCTACCTTCTCGAAGTCTGCCAAAGACCGATTCTTGCTGGCTTGAGCCACACATTTCAGTGCGTCTGTCTGTAAAAAGAGGTTAACAGCTTAGGGAACTGTCTCAACAGATTTCCAACCAGACACATAAAAATGTTTGTTTTGTTTTTGTTCTATAGGTAATTCTATCCTCGTGAAATGTGACTTTTAGTGATGAGCCTTTATTTTAGTTTTGTAACATGGACCACTGAACAAAATATATTCTGTAAGCTGCTCAACTGGCACCTGCTGTTAAAGTGGCTGCTTTGCCATTGCTCTCAGCTAGAAAACAGATCATATATCATGCTATACTACTGCTCTCTACCTTGGCCGGCAGTCATGCCAGTATCCCCTAGGAGGGATTTTATCATTCAAAAGCCAATATTGGTGACCCTCACATTTTGTAACATTTTTGAAGCTACAAATACAAGGTGACACTCTGCAAAGACTTATTAAAAATATGATGCTTCACTTAAAAATGGGGGCAATGCCCTTCAGTAACTACGTAAAACACTAAATTGTACAGCTTGGATTTGTTTATTGAATTTGTTCTTTAGCAGTCAAGCACACTGTTGAAACAAAAGCTTTGATCCTTGGCAATATGGCTACATACTGAAATTTTCAAAACTACACCCAGCACCCCTACCATTCTTTCAATGTAGTTTCCTTGAATTGCTCGACCAAGGCTTACAATTTTCATGCAAAGCATAGAATACTTAATCTGCCAATTTGTGTCATGCCTAGAAAAGTGACATGGCCACGCAATCTATAATGAGTAGTGAGTTGCTGTAATTGGAGCAGCAGAGTCTTTGTGGTAATTAATGCACTACTTTGTGGAGAGCAAATTGCTTTTCCAGACGGATTAGGGATGTGTCACATTGGAGTGTCAAATTGCTATCCTAATCCAGCCATTTCACTCCCACACAGCTGTGATATTATGTCCTTAGTGAAGGACATAATAAAGGAAAGATCCACTTAACTATTTATGTGAATTATGGGGAAGCAATTTGGCCAGAAAAGATGACTGGACTTCAATCTAGCCACCAGGGTTTATCTCAGTTTTCAGAAGCTGTAGTCTTAAAGACAGATTAAATCATTATTTCTGTTTAGATTTGCCCGAATGTATAGAGGATCAAAATAAATTGCTCAGATGAAACTAGCAGAAGCCTGAGTTCATGTTACTATTTACAAGGACTGATTTGCGTGGATTATTTTAATAATGCAATACGTAATACATATACGAATATAAATAAATAAAATAAACTAATGTAGTGTGTTTAGCAAAATCACAATACATGTATTTTAAACCCAGTATACCAGCCTTAGGCCAGTCAAAATTATTTTTCTTAAGACAACATTTAAGAAACTCTTAAGAAATTTAGGAAGATTGTAAGAAAAATTAAAGAATTTAACTTAAAAACAAATCTTAGGAAGACTGTATCTATTTTCTTACGAACTCTAAGTTTTGTCCTATGAAAACTTTCAAGAACACGGCCCATGCTCCTCAGCAACCCTTCAGAGCACTATAGACGTTCCCTTTTCAGACCAGTGGTGCGCAAAATGCTTATATGCCACCCCCTTTTATTAGCATACATTTTGTTGTGCCGCCCCAGCCTCCTGCCCTACTGACACATCTTAAAATGCTAGAACTTGACTTCGTATTTTAACTAGTACTGGGACAAATATCCAAATATCCTAACAAACACATGTATTCGCTAGAAATGACAAAAATACTCTTAGTTGAGCACCAATTTCAAAAATGGCAAATGAAAGAGCTCTGTGTGATATGCGAGACTAACCTATATAAAAAAATTAAAAAAAACACAGGATCAACACAGCAGCTCTTGAGCCTCTATTTAAAAGTTGATAGCAAAAAGTAAACAAACCAGATATCTACAGAAGGCCACTGGGGTCAAAAAAGCATTGTGCTGCTTTACAGCAAGTCAGAATCTCATGGGACAGAAAAAAAGGTAAACATGTCATTCTGAAATGCCTCACTTAAAACAGTGCCCAATTTCCTAGAAATGTTGTGTAATAATTTTTATAGATTGTATATATTATTTTGTTGTTTGACTTATGTGGAATGTAATAAAATAACCAAAATGTTGAGTTTTTCCCCTTCATTTTACAACACCATTTCCACGTATGTTATTTGAAGTGTTTAAAGTTAAATTTCAGTTTTCGTTTGCTTGTTCAGGTTCAAAAAGACTAAAAAAGTAAAACTTAAATTGTATTACTTTATGAAAACATGTCTGTGGCCACTGCTTACTATGAAGAAACAGCAATGGCAAGGAATGAAAAAAAAAAGTTTAAAAAATAAATAAAATGCAGTGTCAGCTTTATGTATTATTTAATTCGGGAATAAACAAAACAACTTTTAACTTGAACTGCTATTTGGCATCCTTTGTTTTGTAGTTAATTCACATGGGTAAAAGTAAGGTCTACACAACGTATTATTCTTTACTGCTGGGATGTTTTTCTACTTTAGCGTGTTATATGTTGTAACGCCTTGCTGTAAAATAAAGGCACACGCAGGGGCCACGCCCCTCTGCTACTATGCAGTCTCTGCCTGCGTTCCGAGCAACATAATGGCTTTTATTACTTTGAAAACAAACGTATATCCGAACAAATATTTAAATTATGAGTGAGTATCTGAACATGAAAATTACATGCTCGTCCCAGCACTAATTGTAACAGGTGTTTACCTGGATTTAATTTAAAAGTACGTATTTTATCCTGGATTTAAAATGACAAAAAGTCCAAATTTAGCCAAATGCATAAATGTTAAACATTTGGCAAGTGAACATTTAACTGCCATGTTAAACCTGGGTTTCTAACAAATAAATCTGTGAAAAAATACATGTAACTAATATATATATATATATATATATATATATATATATATATATATATATATATATATATATATATATATATATATATATTTGTTTTTTTTTACACTTTGCGATTCAACATTTACCTAACAGATAAATCTGAAAAACATTATTGTTCAGCACTTAAATCTGAAAAAATAAATCTGGGTTTTCACATTAAATATATATTTGTGCCAGCTAAATCTGAAGCTAACATGCCCCTTCCCAGTGACGCATTTGATTTCCATTGCATGCTTCAGAGCTGCCCTTGCACTCTGAGAGCCAATCCCCCTGTTTTACTGCCTCCTCTGCATACAATGTCAAAAAAAATTACATATTTCAAAACTTAAGAATGTGTTTGTTAACATTTATGTATTTAGCTAAATCTGGACTTAAATAAAAAATTTAAATATGCGATTTACATTAAATCCAGGAAAAAACTCCTGTTAATATATTAAATGTTTTTATTTATTTTTTACACTTGGTCGCCCCCATACATGGATGCTGCCACTTCGTCTCTGTTCACTGCAGTTTCACTGACACGCGCCACTTCAAACAGTTTCTCCGGTTAGAGAGATCGTCAACAGCTCATTTGAAAAGGTAAGAACTTAAGACTTATTAGCTGTACTTTATGTATCTATGTTTAAAAACGTCTATCCTTTGAAATAAAAGATCTGCCCCTTTAGTCTTCATCATGCTGCCCCTCGCTGACTCTCCGTGCCCCACACTTTGCGCACCACTACTCCAGACTAACCAACCTGTAGTGACTCAGAGTGTTTTTATTCTAGTCTATGGTCTAGACTCCTCTCTCAGGATTAAACTAAAACCTAAAATACTTTAAAACAAGTACAAATTTACCATTAATTCCCTATGCACAGGACACTTTAAATTTAACAAAACTCAATCTAACAACTGTTTATTAAAATGTCCCCAACCTTGAAGTCCAGACTTTAATTATATTTACTTTGTATGAGGAAAACCTCCTCACAGCTTAACACAGTGCACGCACCCTGCTTCCCTTAAGCTTGTTACCCAAGAGCACCAGGCACACGCTCAGTCTATAGACCTGACCCATGCACACGAACTACGTGGCAGATATAAACAGACATTTTTATTCTCAGCCAAGTCTACCTTAAAATAAACATATCGTTAATTGCTGCTATAAATAGGCTTTTTTATTTAACCAGCAAAACGACCTGGTCTATCTTTAATACCACGAAAGCTTTCCCTTTGTTTACAGGCCCTGCCACAATATCATCTCCCGGTAGCGGTATTTAACAAACAGGTAAGCACTAGATTTACGTTGTTAACTTCATTACTAATTAAAACAAGGCAGTTAAGAGCCACACATTGCATTATAATAGCAAACAAGCATTTGTCTTCGACCTAACACTGCGTTAGTTCCACGTTTTTTACACAATATATCAGTCTGAGAAAGTATTGGGGAAATTGTCTGTGTTCTTCTAGTGATGAGCTTCAACGCTATGGATTTTAATTATTGATAGAATTAACTTTAAAAAATACTGAACGGAGGTGGAGGTGAGGTCATTGTTGCTTCCTCATACAGCTTTAATTTCAGTTAAAACATTTTACACAGCTCCTCTCCAATACTGGTCTACTTCTACTGACAAAAATAGAAACAGGTATTTGTTGAGATGTAGGCAGTTGCAGAGCACATACTGACTGATGCTCCTGTCAGCATAAAAATAAATAAATAAATCAATAAATAAATAGTACTTGACACTCAAGAGTACTACTTTTAATATGAAATAGAAATGATTGAAATTTGAAAACCACACTTAAGCTTAGACAAATTCAAAGGGTGTCAAAGATGAATTCCTCTTAAGTTCCAGTGATTAGATGGGCAAAGCTGTATATAGTCAATAAACAGACAGATCTAACCCCTCTGGTTCCTACCTGTCGTCCTGCGTAGCGCAGAGCTAGTTTTCCACTTATCAAGGCCTGCACCTCCTCTGGGCTGTAAGGCGAAAAAGATAAGCATGGATACAGTGCGTGTAAAGGTCTGATTGAAGCTTTCCTTCCTCATTATGGAGGTAAAACAAGTCTAACAATGGATAACCTCTGTTAAAATGGCAGGCTCAAAAGAAGCATTAGCATGACAGTCATTGGGGGATACCGGCACCCCTCAGTGAGAATATATGGTTATAGGACAGTGAACGTCTGTATATGGGGGCAATATCAGCACTAAAAGTGAGGTGCCAATATACCCCATACACAGGTCACTCACAGTCCAATAAACCTATTACATACTGCTTTATTATTAATACACAAGTTAAAAATACAGCTATATTTGTTTTCTAATCAACACCAACCTTTACTTAGTCTATTGTGATTTTCATTGAAAAGCGGGAAAAGGTTGACAAAGAGAATAACGTTAAGTGGCTGAGGTACGCAGCCGATCGTCAAGGGGCTCCTGAGTGGTGCACAGGGCACCTCCAGGTCTGCAGTGGAGCCATTCAGATCTGTGTTGTCCTTCGGCACTACAGGTCTGATGGCTTTGTCGTGGATCCGCAGTACGAAAAAAGACGGTTTGGCAGGGACACATTTCAGAGGACGCGTGTGTCTGCCGCCGTTTCCCAAGTCGCCAGGGGCAAACTGGGATTAATAACACAATTGGCGATTCCAAATTGGGGAGAAATTAGGTAAATATCATTGGCAATGACTAAATTTAAAAAATAATAATAAAAAAGCAGCAGGTGACATCAACTGAAACGTGCCAATACGGAGAATACAGCATGTAAAAACACCATGGTTGATGTCACGAATCTCTCTGTGATGTGTTGTGAAATACAGCAGGCCAAAGATGCACACTGATTGGCTGAAAGATCCTCGGCCGTCTAATTTGCGAATATCCCACAATGACACACCTTGTAGTGCTACATTATAATTATACAGTGGTGCAGTAATTTTAAGTTAAAAACTACTAATACAAATAGGTTTAAAAGAGCACTATGGCAATGTCCTGATAACGCCATGGTGATGACATCACATAGCCCACTCTATTAAAAGCAAGTAATAATGAACAATCCTTGTTGACACAAATGAAGGTCTTTAGGCTGGAACCCTTGTAACACACAGAAACAAGACAATTGCAGGATGATGGTATAAGGGGAGGCTAGATTTACCTTTGTCTTGGCTAAAAAACTACTTACAAGTTAAGCATGATCTTGCAGAGGAGCATGTACTTGAGTGCTGTGATGGCTCGGGGGCTATCAATAGAATCATAGCCCTCAAACGCCTCGTAGAAATAGGAGTATGCTGTTTTCCAGTCCTTCTCTTCTGCTGCATGGATGATCCCTATAGAAGAGAGGAGCTGTCTCAGAGCCAAACTGTTCTTGTTTCAATAGGCAAATACATCAATTATCTAGTTGTATTTTTACAGAGTATACAAAGTACAACAGCTTGGCTTCATATCTAAACAACTGAAAAAGAAACTTATCAAAAAGGACAGATTAATTTTGCCCCTCCTGATGATTATTACTTTGGGAGTGGAGTAGGGCTGTGTTCGTAGGTTTGTTTGCTAGCCAGGAATTCAAAGATACTTTTAAACCTTCAAATGGTTCGTTAGGTGGCATTCACACACTATATGTTTTTCTTTTTCTCTGTAAAACATTACAATTTGTGAATACTATAAAATCACACATTAAATGTCACATGCAAAATTCTATCTTTTGATTTGTATAATGCATATTACGTAAACAAAAGTTGTATTAAACATATAACAGTTGTACTGCTTCAGTAAAATATGTACTGAATACTTAGTGTACAAGACATTGTAAGAGAAGTGCTATGGTAGAACATGCAAAATATACATGTTTAGAAAAATGAGCACTGTCCGCCCCTCCAGCCCTCCAGCTTGTGTTATCCAAACCTTCATTATGCTCAAGTTCCTCCTCATCTTCAATGGCAATGACAGAGACCCAGCGTTTATTTACAATATTTGCCAGCAGACCCGGCGCGTATTGCAGACTGGCAATTATTGGAAGTTTTACGTTAATATAATATTTCTATGGGTTTCAACTCTTTTCTATATTAGTAATCAGTAGCTACAGTGCCATGAAAAAGTATTTGCCCCCTGTCTGATTTTCTTCATTTTTGCAAATTTTTCACATTGAATTTGGTCAGATCTTTTTGTGGGTTGTAGTAGTATATAGAGGGAGTCTACCAAAAAACCACAACAGCAGACACACATTAAACTTAACACTGAACTAACATGTATTCTCCGAGCGAATGTGTAACTTTGACATTGTTTATTGCCGCATTTAGGCAAACCAGTGATTTAAGAAAAAAAGAAAAGCAGCACGGCAAGTTCAGTCAAGAAGCTCCCTCCGATTGAGGTATTACCTAATGAGCGTCCAATGTGTGGATGACCTTTGCTGTGAACTGCAAATGGAAACACAACATGAGGGTGTCAGCGTGACAATGTGTGTGTGAGTGTACCCTTCCCATTGCTGCCTAGACCCCTCTCCTTACCTGACTGCATGTCCAGGGCGGCTTGCAGCTTGGGTGGGCAGTAGATGGCGTTGGCAGTCGTC
Source organism: Polyodon spathula (assembly GCF_017654505.1). NCBI lineage: Eukaryota > Metazoa > Chordata > Actinopteri > Acipenseriformes > Polyodontidae > Polyodon > Polyodon spathula. The sequence goes on from NC_054545.1 coordinate 40,925,781, forward strand.
CTGGCTGAAGTGAGGGCAGCCCGTGCTTTGGGCAAATTACTGAGAGCATGATACGTCTTACTCTCCAGCAGCTGCACCTCCACCAGCAGTGCCTTGTCATCCATCTTCTTCAGCTCCCGCAGCAACTGGGACCCTGACAGAGACAGGCAGAGGGAGGTGTCTTTTCAGTTTGGACAGTTTTTATAGAATTGTTCAGCTTCCACCAAGTATTAACTCAGGGGGGTGGAGACTTATCCAATTATGATCTTTCAGTTTTTGTATTTAATAAAAAACTTTTTTTTCCCCTTAATGTGGAGTATGGTGTTTAGGTAAGTGGAAAAAAAAAATCCTCATTTAAATTCATGAAACTCTGAGGCACTGACACAACAAAATGTGAAAAACGTTCAAGGGGGGGTAGACTTTCTATAGGCACTGCGTGTGTGTGTGTGTGTGTGTATATATATATATACACACACACACACACACACACACACACACACACACACACACACACACACACCCATCATCAGAAAAGCATTTAGCTTACATTTTAACACTCCTAACAGCAAACACTAATTATATTTTTTTTTCAATATTGATGCTTTTTCTGATACTGTATAAAAAAAAATGTGTTCATTTAAAAGTAAAATCAAGTTACTTGCAACTAAGATGATACGATAAACTCGTAGTACTCCCGTGAAAGGAAAGTACTGATGAGCAAATGTTGCAAGTTGTAGTCGTCTTTTTTCTTCATTCAGGAGATATTGTGAAATAGCAGGTGTACCATCCAGTAAGTACCCTCCGCCATTTGTTTTTTGTGCACCATTTTTTGATGCCGTGCTCAGGCAAATCAATTTAATCAATTTTTTAAATGACCAATGCCCATAGGTGTGAATCACTAAACGATTAAAACCCCCTATTCACACAAGTTATTTGAGGTACAGTGATCCTCCACTTTCATTCATCCTGCTGAACTCAGGGCCTCAATGAAAGGAAGATTAGAAGCTAGTTATGTTTTTGACTCTACTTGTGGAATATCTGCTTTTTAAAAAATAGGATTTTAAAAGTGAGTTTATTCTAGATCAACATTGTCATCTGTTGACAAAACTCAGCACACAAGTACTAACAAAACTGAAAGGGCTGAGAATTTATTGTACACAGGTTCCCAACAAGTCTATGGACAGATCTCATTTTACAGTTGTACAGTACAGGAGATACAAATTTCAAAGGAATATTCAATATTTAATAAAAAATCTAATTCTGAAATGAGATAACCAAAAATAAAAAACACTCATCCCTGTACATACCAAGATTCAGAGCCTCCTGGTATCTCTTAGTGTCGAAATACAGTGAAACCAGGCGAGCCTAAAGGAAGACACATCTGATATTAACAGGATTCACACTTCTTTAAATCGTTCTTAAAGACAACAAAACAATCTGCATCAAGCACACGTTTGCAACACCAGTCCTCCGGGACCACTAAAACTTTAAAACAGGAACTGAATACTGACTAATTCTCCAACACTTTCCAGTGTATAAAACAGCCTCTAAGACTTGAGTGGTCAGACGACCGCCCCCGAGTCGGCGGTCGGGAACCTCAGTGGCCCTCTTGATCAGCAGCGTTAGCTCGGCTGACAAGGAAAAAATGCGCTACCTGTGTTGTGCTATCCTCCTTAGAGGCTGCGATAGACAGCAGATCTTATTGCTGACATTCTGCACCTGCTACTCCCTGCTGCTCCAAAAGGCACAGTGGAGCAATGTGCTCACGCAGTAGCTCGGCTAACACAGTGCCCTGCTGGGAGACCGCTCCCCAGAGTTTATCAAGCTGCTCAGATTTTGCCGATCTGTGACACCAGTGGCTCTTCTCTTCTTAGAAGGGGAAGCAGGAGGAGGAGAGGGAGAACTAGAAAAGGAGGAAGACCGCGAAGATGGTTTCCTGCATGAAGCTCTCCTGCTCCCTCTTGGCACAGAGCCCACAGTCAGAAAACTGAGGGATGCCTACTGTTAGAGCCCTAACAAGTCTTCACACTGATTCTGCAACAGCGAGACACTGTGGGTAAAAACCTTTAAAAATCTTCAGTCAAATGTAAAACTAGCTTAACTCCTTAGAAAGTGCAGCTAGGTTAACAGTTACTATGGAACACATATAGAAAACCAAAAATGACCTTGCCTGCGACCTTTGACCTCTCAAGTTAAAATGTTAAACTAGATTAGAACTCCTTGCAATGCACATAGAGTTATGGTTACTATACAACACATTTAGGAACTCATATATGCTCTACTCAAAAATGACCCTGATCAAGACCTTTGACATTTCCTTTCCTTTGGACTAAAGTTTCTCAAATTCTACACCCGATATTTAGTAAGCAAGTAGCCCAAGCTAAGTTATACGGCACAAAACTCCTCATCTCCAGTTGTACTGCTTTCCTAGAAAAAGGAGAACATTTCGGGGTATGTCTCTACTTGTGAAATGTCATTAAAATATTTAAAAAAGGAGACAATTAAACTAGTCAGGGATACCAATATATTTTGTAAGTAAAAGGGTCAGTGAGGAAAAAATGGGCAATACAATCTCCACCCCTAGTCTTGCTGTAAATCATTTGTGCCGGTACTGTTTGTTGCATTTGCATGACATCACCCAAAGGTTTTACTATGAGTAACAAAAATGACCTTTAACTAGTGTCAAAATCCGAAAAATAAAACATTTTAAAAAATGACCTGACTAGAAGCTAGGGTGTAAACACACACATTTTGGGACCAACAAATTATACTGTGCTTTTTTAAAAAAAAATGAATTTCAAGTTCCTATTACTGCTGTAAGCTGAGCTGCGAATTTGATTCAAGTGAAATGAATATCACTGGATCAACCTAGCATTTTGGGGACGTTAGGAATGAAGTAGTAGATCAGGCCAGGTGCTATGGTACAGCACAGTTTAGATTTATCAAGTGTCTTTGAACATATTTTCATAGATCATTAAGATTCACAAGCACAAAATTGAGGATTTTTAACCCTACCTCCAAGGCTTGACGTAGAAAAGTCCTCTTCTCTGCTTTTGCCCATTCAATGCACTCAAGGCACAGCTGGACCTCTTGGCCAGTGGCTGCCTCCATGTCCAGAAATAGGTCGAGTAACAAGCGAACCAGCCTGGCTGCCTTGGCCTTGCTGATCGAGTTTAGGAACGGTCGCACATACTTCAACAGGCCACCGAGCTCTACAGGAGAAAAGGGAAATGTGTTGTTACAACACTGGATGTACAAGGTGTCAGTGCTCACCTCAGATCCCTGCATAAAAACGCATTCAGGTCTTAATGTAGGTCCCTATACAGAACCAGGGTTGTCTACATTTTCCGTACTGTATTAAATGGTTGGACTTACTGATCTTAGATCAAAGGAGATCTGGTAAAGTTATTGGTGGACAAACCATGGAATATGACTTTTGCTGCTTATTAGACCTCTGCACTCAAAAGTTTAACAACTTGCCTTAACAGGTGCACAATTTAATGATGTAGTATAATGTTTACGCATAAAAAAGTCTAAGGTATTACATACATTATCAGAAAATCCCAATGGTGTTCCACAACTAAATCTGAAGATGCACTTCCATGGACTTAGAAAACTGCATATTGCTGTGCTCAGCTGCTTTAAGTCAACCTACTTTAAGTGTCTTCCAAACCAGGGTTTCACATTTAGTTCCTGGCAATGGCAGTTGTGTGGTAGGCATCACTCACCTGCAGCCTGCCCTGTCTTGGCCAGGAGCGACCCCAGCTCCAGGATGCTCTGCTCTTTGACTCGCACAGCCTCCTCATCGTTCTCTTGGATGTCTCGCTTCACTGCAGGAGAAAGAGGGTACTGTTAGTGACACACTAACAACTACACTGCACTGCAGAAATGAACAGGCATATTTTCAAAGCATTTTCACCCATCTTTAACCGTTCTGTGTCAGTCTCATTTCACAAGTGGTCAAATATAGACTCTTAGTTACCATTAGGTAATTCCACTCCAACTCACCAGGAAAAGGGGCATTTTGTTGCCCGAAATTCTCAGATTTTGCTAGAAAAATTCACCTGGGGGTTTTCGTACCCGCTGAGTTTAGAAATGCTAATTGTATTTATTTATTTATTTTTTAATTTCCCCTTTGAGGTGTGATCTGGCAAATGTCAACCTAAAGGGAAAAAGCGACCCTGACCACAGAAAATCATCCTGTGCTCAACTTAGACGCTCCCATCATGTGTAGCCCCTCATTCTACTTGTAATGAATAGGGCTTTCACGAAAAATACCAGGCACTCTTAACTAACTTTTGGCAAGTTGACAGACGAGGGGTAAGTAACAAGTTTTATTCTAGCTTCAGCCCAACCCTTTACCCTGTAGGGGTGCGAGTCCTAAAATACTAGTATTGCTATAAGAACCATAGGGGCCACTCTTCCAAATTTTGTTGAAACACTTGTGGTTTCAGGTCCCCCCCACTGCTCATTAACCCCCTCTGAAATCTTAATTTTTGGTATTTCTACCAAGTTTAGGCTGAAATAACTCACGCGGGGGGGGCCTCCAATTACCCAAAGATATTTTTGGATAGATGTTGATGTGATCTACAAGAATCAAGCAAAACATTTTGGTATCCAGATTTTGCATTTATGAAATTGCATTTGTCATGCATTCAAGCATTGTTTATAGTCACTTTAGTGAGGCTAAAATATCAGTCCTACCTGAACTGGCATTATTCTTCAATATTGCATTGTTTGGGGTTAGACCTAGAGTAAAAAGCACAGGGTGTGCTCCCAGTGGCACTGGCTTGGAGCCGAGGGGTTATGAACTTTTGTGTAGAACTTAGATTTCTTTGTTACAGTGACACTTTTGAAACTACCAAAACCTCACTTAGGTACGTTTACCGGATAATACCAGTTCCATTTTTTTTCTATCCAAGTAGGTTATTGTATTGGTGTTCATATGTCTTCATTTTCTCAAATTAAACAAACAAAAAAAAAAAAACATTAAATACAGTAAACTCCAGATAACTCAGCACTCAAAGGGAAAATGGTGTGACATATTTAATCCAATGCACTCCGTCTAGAAGAATCACATCCATCCCGGATGATTTGATTCTTAAGCGGTTGATTCTTAAAAGCAGACCAATAGGACTACTGTGGTGAAGTGCTGCAGAATCAGTATGTTAGTTTGAAATAAGTGCTTTGTTCACTGCAGTGTAATGGGTTGACCATTAGATGCCATGAGTTCCCACATGTATGCACGCCTCCAGAAAATCCATAGGTGTTTCCTTAACAAATTAAAGAAAATGGTCAATTGGTTAACTGTTTGTTAGAGTTAAGGGACAACTTGATTAAAAGGGCTTAGCCAATAGCTTTGTGATGGGGATACCGAGGAGTAAAGAAGTGGAAGCGTGCGTGCATTGCAAAAGTAAAGAAAGAAACCAAAACCAAAGTGCGAGTAAGAGATCTGTTTGTTCCAGTACTATACTGTGCAGAGAAGTAGTCACAGTATATGTTTGATTGTGGGGGGGATGGACAGGGACGTATTAACTGTTTTGATTTGTATTTGTTTAGTTGGGTAAATGGCTTATCCGTCCTGACAGACAGGGACCACACAAAGTATTATTTAATTAGTGCTCCAGCTGAGAGTTACAAACAATGCAGCATTTCCTGTATCATTGCACGATCTACTTATTTGCCTAATCACATGAGATGTGATTCAATTCAAATACAGCTTTATTGGCTGTACACATCATTGATTGCACTTGATACAGTACTGTATTACATGTAGTCGGTTTGCCCCGAAATGATTTTTTATAAGCAGATTTCTTGATTCTTACAAGCAGAGTATTTTAGCATGGTTTGTATACAAATGATTTTGTCCCAGTTGTTTTGATCACTATGTGGCTGAATCTTACATCAGTGATTCTTATAAACGGTGTGCACTGTATATGAATCAGTCAAAATAATAACAGGCAAGGTTGTATAGTAATTATTACTTTATACATTTTGTTTAAATATACCTGATACTGCATAGGTAAATAAATAAAATGAACAAACAGAAAACGTTTTTGAAGTTCAGACTGCATAATTAAAGTTTTTTTGGCGTGTTGTCCATAAGTGATTCCCAAGCAACTTAAGAGAGCTTGAGCAAATCTGCCAATAACAATGGGCACAAATTGCACCAAGCTGGTGTGCAAAGTAGGTAGAGACTTACCCAAAAAGACCTGCGGCTGTAATTGCTGCCAGATGTGCTTTCACCAAATATTGAGTTAACGGGTCTGAATACTTATGCAATCAACATATTTCAGTTTTTTTTCTCTTTAGTTTTTGCTGACATTTACTGTAACTTATCTTACCCTTAGAAGTCTTCAGTTTGAGCATTCAAGTTTTGAATAAAATATTAAGTTTAAAAAAAATGTGCATGCATCATTTTGTAATTTCACAAAATAGAACACCATAGGAAGGGTCTGAGTACTTTTGCAAGGCACTGTGTGTGTGTGTGTGAGATATATATATTTTTTTTTCCAGATTTAACTTTTTTTTTTCCCCAGATTATAAATGTTGTGAATATTTTCTTTAAATGTGTACATTCAGATATAATATAAATCTTAATATTAGCAAGTTTAACAGTTAATGCTAAATCTTTGTTTTAAAAATATATTTTCTTATTAAATATTTATTTTGAGAATCAAGATTTTGCATAAATAAATCTGGATTTTGTGAACTTAAATATTTAACAATCTTAAATCTCTCTAAAAAGATTAAACATTTAGCTAAATATTTAACTGGCCAGCTAAATCTGTTGTTTGTATGCAAATGGGCTCTGCCCGCTTTGTGCTTTACATCAGCATTTTTAGGAAAGACAGGTGAAATACTGTGTATCCCCAGTCTTCGGTCAGGTTCAAGTTCAGACAGACATGGCCGATTCCAATCATTTACATGAAAGTATTGAGAGTGCAGTTGCTGCTGGTGTAAAGGCCACCATACACAGGCCGATTTTTGTCGTCTTCTGAGAAAGGCATACGGAGGACTTCTGGTTTTATGTGCTTCTTCAACTCTTGCTTTGAAAAACATATTCAGATAACATGCAGTGTGTGTGTATATATATCTAGTATATATATATATATTATATATATATATCTATATATATAATGTATGTCGTCTGACTGATATCATATATATAGATATAATATATATATATATATATATATATATATATATATATATATATATATATACACATATATATATATATATACATACATATATACGCACACACAGCATACACATATGAACTATAGTAGCATATACCAATTAACAATTATAGCAGGTCGGCGTACAATGTAATTTTTTTTGTGTGTGTGCCATATATGCAAGGTACTGTGTTAATATTGTAACAACCTAGCAAGAGGATTGTGTATGAGAAGTGTAGTGGAAACGACTGAGACAGAGAATAACCCAAACAAAATTTAGAAAAATACAAATTAAAAGGGGTTTATTATTTTGGCGTGAACCGTGGCTGACAGCAGTTTTATTTATTGTAAAAAAAGTTAAACAGTCAATTTTGGAAAACGAAGACCCTGCTTGTGTGAATCTGCTTTATTTTCACACAACGCTACAGTATCACAGTGTGCCAATGCACCATTCTCTGTTACATTGTGTATGAAGTACATATTAAATCATCTTTTTTTGCAGTGTACAGTAATGTGAACAAAGCATCACAATGGGGGAAAATAAGGTACCGCATAGTGCAAATAAATCACCTGTTCTGTCAAATTATAGTGTGAATGCTTCACAAGCAGAAATATTATTGCACCATTTAAATATAAAATCAATTTATACAAAGTCTCCCAGCTTTCTTAAAGATCTTTGTTTCCCTCATTTTTCTTTATTTGTTATGCTCTCATTAGGATCTAAACCTTGTAGATTCCTTATAGATTCAGCGTCCATCAGATTCTACTGTACTTGCTGAAGCAATTTTCTCCCACTGCTAATAAAAAATAAATAAAGCCACCTAGCTAACAATTTCATCCCGAGGGCTACAGTGAAACATACCGTCTTTTAATTGAGACTTTAGTGAAGACCGCATGTGTACGTGAGTACATTAAAATTGTAGATAGTAATTCATAGCCAGCCAGCATTTTTGTAAATAGTAACACATGTAATGTACAATAAACATTCAATTCCAGATGGAGCTTCAGGGTCGGCAGGGTGACACAGCTGAGAGACTTTTCCTCTGTCATCCCGTCTGGTGCTGTCAGTGTCAGTTTCTCAGCACACAGTACAGTAGTCTCTCAGTAACGAGGTGCAAGCAGGTCTGACCTGGACGAGTGTTTACGAAGGTGCTTTGTTTAAAAAATAAATAAATAAATAAATAAACTGGTATATAATGGAGTTTGTTTTTAGCAAGTTAAAATGTAAGCCTATTTTTTGGGACCCGGACTGTTGTTGTTTATTCCAGCTTAGGCACTTCACAAAATGACTAGCAAGTTTCAAAAGGTACTAGTCCTTTGGACCTGAAGAGGCCTGGGGAGAACCCTGCTTAGATACAGCCTTACGCACAAACAAGATGTCAGTGAAGGGAACTTTAAAGATAGATTTTCAGGCAAACTGGCTGAAGAGTTACCCATGGCTGGAGTTTAATAACGATAGTGGTCAAATGAGTTATTCAGTCTGTAGTGTCTGAGCAACTGTAGTTTGCTATCCACTGTTACAAAACCTGTACAGGCAACTCAACTTTTGGGGGTGGGGTGGGGGCTCGAAACAGAAACTTCGCCAGGCAAGGAAGAGTGCTCTGCATCACAATGATATTTAGATGCTTAAATTTGAGAGACTTTATAGATTCACAGTTCTTGAAATTTACAGTTCCAAAGGATTTACAGTTTTGTTAATGCTGCATTGCTGGACACTCAAAAAAATGTATGCTGTTTTTAAGCATACACATCGTAATCCCTTTCGTGAAAGCACACGTTTTACTAGGAAAAAGCAGGACTACGTAAGGTTGTGTTTCGGTCACTATTGTGTTATCTCTCCTACTCGTTTCAAAGCGCAGGGAGCTGCTACTTGAATCATGTCATAGCTACTTGCTCAGTTTTTGGTTTTTTTGATGCAAGAATTTTAGCAAAACTAATAATTATCTACCTTATGTGTGCTCATTTTTTGCGTTGGTGTTGGGGGGGGGGGGGGGGGATTACAAAACAGCAACGGTCACTGAAATGTCTATATAAATTAGCAATGTATATACACGGAAGACATGAAAGGAGTTGGAAAGTGTACTGCAATTTTAAACTCGTTCTGTCACAATTCAATTTAATTCTGTCTAATCTCGTCCTTTCTGCAATACTGTACTTGACAACTGTAAATTCCCATTATTATTGTTGCGCACCCTTTTCTTACCAAATCAATTCTAAAACACTTCACTGCCGCTTTAGACAGCTCCTCTTCCTTTTTAAACATTGGAGTTGGCATGGAGCTCACAGGACAGGAAAAAAAAATCACACAGAGGCAGTGCCAGTGAACACTTGTGATTGAAAATTCCTGGAAGCGCAGTCATATTGAGCTCAGTCTAACAGCATCCCTCCCTCTGTTTGCCCCACATTAACTAATGACACAGTACGTCTTTCTCGTGGATTAGTGCTGGGAGGTGCACATTAAAAAGAATGTTAACAATAATACATTAGGAGTCATTTTCAAGCAGGACGAGATTAGACAGCATTAAATTGAATTGTGACAGAAGGGGCCAGCTGACGCCAAGCAAGTTTGTGAATGAGTTGTAGAGTTGTGGTTGCAGATGTGCGGGTGCTGAGGGCCACCAGCGGCAGTGACAGGCGGGCTTACATGCAACTTTTGCACTAAGTTTTTTTTTTTTTTTTTTTAATTTGAGAGGCACTGTTTCAAGCAGCTTGGACATTGCGGCTATTGCCGCCAGTTATTTCACACCTTGCTACACTTGCTTGGCATCTGTCTGTGGCATCTTGTGGCATCATGATTAAGTTAGACAGACAGGCCCTTATAAACACAACTAATACAAAATCAGGTGTAATATAACTGAATGAGCAAAACAACATCAACTATATCAAATGTATTAATTTTCTAGATTATGGATAAGCTTAAAAGGAGTGCTCTGAAAAAATAGTGACAAACATCATACGTTCACGTCTCGCTTTAATAAAACATAGGATTCTGATAACATGGAATTGAAGTACAAAATTCTTTAAAGTCGTTTTAAAAAAAAGTAACAAGTTAATCTCTCTCGATAGACCTGCATCTCAATTATAAGGATTAAGAACACTTGCACAAACAAGACTTTCTTATGCACTAGCATTGACACCAATGAACCCAGCAACACCTTACTGTACACAACGGCAGTTCTTGAGATTGGCACCATGGCATTGGGTTAGGGATACGTCAAATCATATCCACAAACAAGGAGTTCAACATATTTACTGAAATAAACCAAGTTTAAGATAGATTGTTTTGTCAACATACAGTCACTACATCCATACAACGAAATATGAAAAACTTAAGTTTCTCGCAAACTCCAAAACAAAAGTAGTTTGGACAGTTGACAAAGCAGGAGCTCGAATACCCATATATAACCGGACTTATCGTCTCTAAACAAAATAACCATGGCCTCGAACAAGATCAACTGCACTAAACACAGTAACTTATAAAAATCTGACTAAGAGATTATGATAGTCTGGGTCTTACAAACAGCGCGTTTTCAACTAAAACTAAATACAACGTACACTAACCGCAGAATATTTGATAGCTAGTTTCAGCTTTGTTTTTCTTCGCTCAAATTTCCATTTTAAACGTTAAGTTATCAGTAGGCTTTTTTTTTTTTTTTGGAGATATCCGTTACGTTGTTCGTATTATAGTTCAGGGAGTCTGTTGAATAAAGACCACAGTTCTAAAACAAACACATTTATAGAAAAAAATATAAGCCAAATATCCAAACTTCGCTAGTACTCACCAGCTTTTATTGTGATAAAATGTACTGTATTAAGAGAAAGGTCCCTTATTTACTCAGGCCCCCTGTGTGGCCTACTATCGTTCTCACACTCACAGTGAGTCAGCAGCACGCAAGCCGGCTTTGGTCTCCCTGTTCCCCAGAATCTACTGCTCCTTGCCCAGTCTGAGCCCACCGGGGACCTGATCCAAACCCCCGGTCTTAGATAATGCCTAGACTGCTTACCTATCGAGTGTAAAATATCGATGGACGCGTTGCGGTCCGTGCTGAGGAGAGACTGAGCCCTCTGAAACTCCACCACCGCCGCAGCCGCCATCTTACCAACTCACTGGCCAGTACCCGACTACTCTACACAACAAACCCGGCAGCGGCCGGAAATTCACCCCGATGTGCGCCGGGAAATTGAGTCGTTTTGGGTTACTAGCGAGAGGGGCTGGGGATGATCCCGTCGTAAACGCGTAGAACAAGAAAGCAAATAAGACGGCACCTATGGCAAAGCATTACATTTTTTTTAATGCTGGAAAACTACTGTACTGCGCTCAGGCAGGGCTTTCCCGAAGTAAGTAAGCCAAATTAATTAATTACATTTTAAATTATTGTTCAGTGTATTTCTTTCCACGTTACCTGCCTTTTAATAAAGCTATAATTAGCCATATTAAACAGTGAGTTTCTTAATTACATGATATTATCTGACGATGAAGAAACGAGCTCAAAGCTAATTTTCTAGCTAGTTCCTTAAAGGAAATTGATTGCTTTGCTATGTAAAGGGGTGTGCAGTCACTGCACTACACTGTTTATTTCATTTTGACATTCTGTCTGGAGACATACCTCGTGTTACATTTAGCAAATATAAAAAGGCAGAATTAGCAAATAAACATTTGAGAGGATTAATTATGCGTTTAAATTAAAATGGTGCTGTTTAAATTACAATCGGGTGATACACTGCACTGTGCAGAGCAACGAGTCAGTTGTATCGTAAAACTTAGTTGAAAAGCTTCCGGCGTTTATTTATTATAATATTTGCCAGTAGACCCGGTGTTGTGTAATATTCTGTGTCCCATAACATTCTCCATCCCATGCTTATTGTATTACAATCAGTTGGTCTGGCGATTCGTGTTCCGCACTAGTTCCCAGCAATATGAGGTTCCCAGACTTGGCTGTGGTTCCCCCATGTATTCTTCTTTTCCAGGTCTTGCAAGAGAACTTGTTCCTGATAATTCTGAGAGGGAAGAGATCGACCTGTCAGAACTAAGAGGACTGCTCCCTTCGTCGGTTTGGACCTTCTACTACTCTAGGGGTATTCCCCCACCGAGGTTTCGTGAGGGTTATTAAGAATGTCGGGAGAATTTCTTTCGTTTATCACTGGGACGTGATCATTTAAAGGGCAGGGTGACAAATGTGTATTTTAGTCATATATTCCCTACTTTTTGTATATTTAACTAGTATTGGGACTGTTTTAATTAATCCATGATTGCACACGGCACTGTAAAGTTGCTGATAATGCATTGTTTAATTAATTATACAATAGCTGAATGCTGTTGTCATTTAGAATATATTGATGTTTTAACGATCGGTAGCATCTTTTCATCTGCTGCGGTTATGTCATTACTTCTAATTGATACACCTGGTAACTTTTTAGCCACTGCACGATGTTAATTGTTTCTACTTAAACTGTCTGGTTGATATCTTAAGTCATATTTGGCAGCTAATTTCCTTGTTTGACTTTTTCGCTATAAATGTGCTTTGTTAATCAAGGGGTAGAAGTGTTGATAATTAGAAAGTCTAAATAACATGTATTGTTAAAGTGAAACGCAGTACAATGTTTAAAAGTAAATCAGTAAGAGTTTGTGGTGTTTCCTAGAGGGAATGTTTCGACGAGAGGACAGTTCCGCTGGAGAAGAGTAAGCGAATGTGTGCTCACGTTCTGCAGCGGAGAACAGTCCGTGAGTTTAATGAGCAATGCTGGACTGTGATTAAAAATCGCCTTGTTGAACACAGTATCTGCAATGGTCTTGATTTACAAACCCACACGAAGTCTCGACAGTCTTACAAAATGCTTTAAGAACTAAAACGTTTGTGTTTCTGTATTGCTGTTTAAGTTAACACATTCAATGCTGGGCGACCGACCTACCTGAGTGTGGTCTGTGTGATTGCTGGTTGATGGAAGTCCGCTGCGCTGTCCATGCGATTCCTCCCTCTCAGTCCAGTCTATTGAATTGTGTAATTGCTGCCGTATTTTATTGAAATTGTGTTTTTAACTTTCCTCCGTACTTGGTTATTTCTTGTTTATCTTAAACTTAAATTAAACATTGTAAAATCTTATATATAGAATACCGTTTTCTATGTAGGTACAGTAATCCTACTTTCACTTGACCATAGCTCTTCTTGAAGGCTGTACCTTCTGGTGGTCTGGGCTGGTGCTGCACCCTGCCAAATTTACAGCACACTATTCATTATATGGTGTTTTCCTTTTATTATTGGTGTGATTTGTTTAGTTGATTTAGTTAGTCTATTTGTTTGGTTTATTTTGTGTATTTGGTTTTATTGTATTAGAATTAGATTTTGGTTTTGTTTACTATTCTGTATGTTGTTTGGCTGCTTTTGCACTTTCAGTGGGTTAAGCAGAGCTGTGTCTCCAGCCACCCACCCCTCTTGGTACAGCTGTGACTGAAATAAAACCAAGGTTTACCTGTATTTTCATAAAACCTGTGTCCTGGGCATTCATTGAAAGGTTATTGTGATAACTTACCTGATTTCTAAAAGACTCTGTGATAGTGTATGTATAGTACAGATAGATAACTTTTTGCCTGGATTATAACCGCTCCCAGGTTTTAGTTTCTATTGTCCTTGCCCTATTGGCAAGGTGTTACACAAGTGTTTAGTGCTCAATTCACATGTTCAGGACAACTTAAAAACCCAGTGCCATCCCAAAGTGTTCCAGAATTATGGGGCCAGGTGGCAACCCTATCTGTAGCATGTACAGTGGCTTGCAAAAGTATTGACCCCCCCTTGGCATTTTTCCTATTTTGTTGCCTTACAACCTGGAATTAAAATAGATTTTTATTTGGATTTCATGTAATGGACATACACAAAATAGTCCAAATTGGTGAAGTGAAATGAAAAAAATAACTTGTTTCAAAAAATTCAAAAAAATAACGGAAAAGTGGTGCATGCATATGCATTCACCCCCTTTGCTATTAAGCCTCTAAATAAGATCTGGTGCAACCAATTACCTTCAGAAGTCACATAATTAGTTAAATAAAGTCCACCTGTGTGCAATCTAAGTGTCACATGATCTCAGTATATATACACCTGTTCTGAAAGACCCCAGAGTCTGCAACACCACTAAGCAAGGGGCACCACCAAGCAAGCAGCACCATGAAGACCAAGGAGCTCTCCAAACAGGTCAGGGAAAAAGTTGTGGAGAAGTACAGATCAGGGTTGGGTTATAAAAAAATATCTGAAATTTTGAACATCCCAAGGAGCACCATTAAAGCCATTATTAAAAAATGGAAAGAATATGGCACCACAACAAACCTGGCAAGAGAGGGCCGCCCACCAAAACTCATGGACCAAGCAAGGAGGGCGTTAATCAGAGAGGCAACAAAGAGACCAAAGATAACCCTGAAGGAGCTGCTAAGCTCCACAGCGGAGACTGGAGTATTTGTCCATAGGACCACTTTAAGCCGTACACTCCACAGAGCTGGGCTTTACTGAAGAAGTGGCCAGACAAAAAAAATAAGCAAACACGTTTGGTGTTCGCCAAAAGGCATGTGGGAGACTCCCCAAACATATGGAAGAAGGTATTCTGTTCAGATGAGACTAAAATTGAGCTTTTTGGCCATCAAGGAAAACGCTATGTCTGGCGCAAACCCAACACCTCTCATCACCCCGAGAACACCGTACCCACAGTGAAGCATGGTGGTGGCAGCATCATGCTGTGGGGATGTTTTTCATCGGCAGGGACTGGGAAACTGGTCAGAATTGAAGGAATGATGGATGGCGCTAAATACAGGGAAATTCTTGAGGAAAACCTGTTTCAGTCTTCCAGAGATTTGAGACTGGGACGGAGGTTCACCTTCCAGCAGGACAATGACCCTAAGCATACTGCTAAAGCAACACTCGAGTCGTTTAAGGGGAAACATTAAAAGTCTTGGAATGGCCTAGTCAAAGCTCAGACCTCAATCCAATTGAGAATCTGTGGTATGACTTAAAGATTGCTGTACACCAGCAGAACCCATCCAACTTGAAGGAGCTGCAGCAGTTTTGCCTTGAAGAATGGGCAAAAATCCCAGTGGCTAGATGTGCCAAGCTTATAGATACATACCTCAAGAGACTTGCAGCTGTAATTGCTGCAAAAGGTGACTCTACAAAGTATTGACTTTGGGGGGGGGTGAATAGTTATGCACGCTCAAGTTTCAAACTTATTTCTTGTTTGTTTCACAATAAAAAATATTTTGCATCTTCAAAGTGGTAGGCATGTTGTGTAAATCAAATGATACAAACCCCCAAAAAATCAATTTTAATTTCAGGTTGTAAGGCAACAAAATAGGAAAAATGCCAAGGAGGGGTCAATACTTTCGCAAGCCACTGTAGCTAGTACAGCAATTGCAAGCATTGACACCGTTGCAGCAGTACAGATTTCTATCTTTCAGAAGTACGTACTAAGATCCACATTTAGTGAAGTTTAACAATAACAAAATGTTGGTTGACAACAAGACATAAATAATAACATGCACCTCTTTGCAGTATTTAAAAGAATATTATGAAATGAAAACAGTTTTGTCTTTAACATGAATGCATTTTATGTTTCTTCCTACCAAGAATTACTTATTTGGAATGTTACTGAGTGTGACGATGACCCATGCAGTTGTGGTTTGCAGAACAGAATAAAATCACCCCAGAATAAATGTAATAAAGTATTTATTTTAGAAAAATTACACCGCTAACAAACAAACTTACTGCAATCTGCAAAATGCATTAAGTACCACAAGGGGTTTTCTAATTGGTGTCTGCTGCTACCGCTTCCCTTGCAAAAACGACAATGAACCTCCTTCTCCTAAGATCAGGTAGTCCTATATATATATACCTGGATGGACCAAACTCCTCCCATACACAGAATACGTAGCATATTGTTTGATCTATATTACGTAGGTATGTGTTAGTATACCAGATTTAATATTCAATGTCCAATCTTATTAATAACTAGTTGCTCTATACAGTCCCGACGGCAGCACACTGTCGTTTAGTATTATTCTTTTGTAGACAGTGAAGGAGAAAGATACTGTTTCCCCTCACATCGAGTTAGGGGAAAAAAAAAAACATACTGCTCCGTATCGGCAGATTTATATAGCACCATTTTAAAATGAATTATCCCCCATGTTGTTTATTAGGTTATTATAGTAGACTTCTAGACATCGTGTGCATGTTGTGTATTTATTATATGTGTATATTGCTTGTATATTAATATCTATTATATTTGTTGTATTATAGCATATTCTACATATCACCAGATTTATATAGCACCATTTTAAACATGAAATTAATTATCCCCCATATTGTTTATTGAAGTTATATGATATTGCAATTAATACAGCACCTGCCAATTTCAAGCACGACAGAGTTGTAATTGATAGGAAAACATTTTTATGGCAATTGTGGTCCACAAAGGGGAAACCATCAGCCATGTAATATAATACTATATAATATATTAATAATATCTTTATTTTTATATATCGCCTTTCATAGTGGACCACCATCATTAAGCGCTTTGCTATGTTGCCTGGGTACGAAACATGAGCAATGGTTTCATTGTAATGATACGCAATGCACACAGTGCATCAGACTATTTAAATTCTTACATGATCTTTCCAGAGAGCGTGGACAAAGCCATGCAAGATGAAGAATAACTGCCCTCAGCACTACTGTTCATATTTGTCCTCACCTCTCCAGCCTCAGGTACCCAGTCGTTGCTGTCCCCACCTCTCCAGTCTCAGGGGCAACTGTTTGCTGTCACCACAGGGGGCAATGTTTGCTCACTAAAATCTTTAGTGTTTTTGCAAAGAGGGGGTGATAACCTACCTAGGAATACCTCGATATTTAGTGAGCAAGGCGTCTAAGGAGGTAAATGGGGCAAAACAAGCGGGTAATATGAATATGAAATGATCGACCTGAGTCTTCCCCAACCGTTCCCAAATGCGCTCCACCATCTGAGGGTGGAGTCGCCACTCTGACGGATGCAGACCCTTCCTGGAGAGGAGGTCCGCTGCCCATTTCACCACTCCGGGAATGTGTGTCGCCCGTAGGGACACCAAGTTCCTCTGAGCTTACATCAATAGCCTGAAGGCCATGCGATGCAACCCTGGGGACTCTAGACCACCCTGGTGGTTGACATACGCCACCACTGTCGTGTTCTCCGTCCGGATCAATGCGTGTACTGCTCAGCACTGGGAGAAAGTGGTGGTGAGCAAGGGATACCACTTGCAACTCCAGCATATTTAAGTGCAGGGATGTCCAGCGGTCCAGCCAGGATCCACATACTCCTCTGCCTTCTCAGACCGCTCCCCAACCCAAGTTGGAGGTGTCTGTCGTCACCATTTGGCGGTTCAACACTCCTCCCATTCGCACACCTTTGCGCAGGTGAGAGGTCGTCCTTTGCATTGTTGATGGTGAGGCCCAGCCTCGCCAGATGCTCTATCACAACCACCACTGCTCTCTCTCATGACTGGGAAGAGATCAACCAGTCGTTGAGATAGTTTATTACTCTGATCTCCTGCAGCCACAGGAGAGCCAGGATAGCTTCCATGCACTTTGAAAATGTATGAGGAGCTAGGGAAAGGCCGAAAGGCAAAACACCAAAAATGCCTACTCTAAACACGCGGTCACATACACCTGGTAAGCGCGTACCGGGGGGACACAAGGCTGAAGTTGAAGCAGACAGCAAAAACACGGTAGAAAAATAGTATTGGGGAGTAGTATCACCGAGGTGGGCGGGGCCTATGCAGCCGGCAGGGTCTACCGTGGAGGAGAGCGTGGCTGGAAGAGTCATTCAACAGCAGGGCTACGGCAAGGCCTAGCCCCGTGGAGGAACTCAAAGAAAAAACAGACAACCACTTGCGGATGACTGCACAGGCGGTTGCTCACACACGACAGACATGTAATGAAAAGCGGCCTACCATGCAAGTGAGGTGGCCGCTGAAAGACAGAAAGGCAAAATGGCTTTGTCTTTTCAAAGTGGCAAGCCAGATTTCAGCACGAATGCAAGGGAAATATAATCGACTCGATTCGACTTGAAGCTCTTTTCAATCAACACGCTTAGCTCAACACAGAGGTCTTACCATACCATCTTGAGAAGGAAAAAGAGAAAACGCTTCCTTTACCATCTCCTCGGTTGGCGGGACAAAGTGCATCATCCCAGGAAGGGGCCTATCGGTTGCTCTGGTATAGAGAGCTCAGCAATACCTACCCAATTGACAGGCATATCCCATATGTAATGTCATTGGTGGTCGTCTTCGAATTGAAAGGGAACTTAAACCCCAAGGTTAAAAGAAAACGAGTGTGGGTGAGTGCATAATTCTCTATCTTTTCATACATATTGTTTACCATATAACATTTCAAGCAATATGATTTTAATACTTGTTATGATGGTCTCCGGATAGAATCGCCACCGCAATTAAACAACTGAACACATTTACGCAGGTCACTTGTTGATTTAAGATCAATTAATTTGTGGTTTAGTGGCGGTTAAAAAAAATAAAAAAATAAAAACTGACCTGGCTTAGTGTCCGTAAATTCTGGAGCCAGGTGGCAACCCTGTCCCGTCCTCTCGGTGGGCCTGATCATTGAACACATTTCAGAGTGCTGTGAATGTGCGTTGTAAATACTCCCCACATTTTTTTTTTTTGGGGGGGGGGGGGGGGGCGGTGTTATGAGCGTATTACAGCTGGAACCGGATAAAGGAGAAAGGGCAGGGCTATCTCTGTGATGCGGCAGTCCTGTGGGTTTATGACTAGTGTGCATGTTTTAGACAACACTCAACCAACCTCTTCAACTTTAAAAGCCACGTGATTGGGTACAGTGCAGTGTAGGTGGCACTCTGATTGGCCTGGATTGTGCAATGGGGTGGATGGATGACGCGTCTTCTCCTCTGGCAAGAAATACGCCATTTTGTCGTAAAGGTGAAGAGTAGCTCGAGAGAAAGATCTAGAAGTCTCTTCCCTAAGGTAAATCTAACACCTTCATTTAAGCTGTATTAATATTATTATTATTGGTGTTATATGATATTACAAATTCGCAGCTGCCAATATTGGATATCAAACGTAATCTCTAGGTAAAATGGGTAATGGTGATTTCGGTACCGCAGTAGACGCAGGCACATTGGTATTTACCAGGGGCTGGTAACAGATACTTTCATTTAACGACTTTAACATGTTTTAAAACAAAACGAAACAAAAAACTGCTCAGGGGTGTGAGAATACATTATTTTGTAGTATATATGTTTGTGTTACATATCAGAGTTTTTCTATTTACAAGATAGTTGTAGGCGCTTATTTGTCTTCGAGCAAGCCTTCATTTATAGTGACTGCAGTACTGATTAAAAAAAAAAAAAACACGGATACAACTTAAATACCCCAAAACTGGTTATAAATATAAATAGTTAATGCCATAAAAAGAATACAAGGGTATTATTATAATAGTTGATGGTAGTAAGGCATGTCTAGTTGTATATTTGAAGTGTCCAGGTACAACAAAAAGTACATCCTTTGACAAGAAAACAAAACTCGAATTGTGTGGTTTTAAAAACAATATGAACTACGCTTAATCGTTTCCGCATAGCGGAAGCTGACCAACTACCCTCTGTGGTGTCAATAGTGTATACCTGGCAAGACGGTGGCACTACGTTTTGTATTACAAGCTTGGTACTACAAAGCTCATACCTCAGTAACTCCACCTCAGTGACGAAATCGTCAAGCCCTCAGTGATCTCACCCATAGGAAGTTTTTTTGTTTTTTTTTTTACGGATTCTACTTTCCTCCTGTATTCTCAATATCGTTATGTTTGTATTGTTAAGTCTCAGACACCAACTAAAGTGTAATATGCCAATTTTGTGGGTTTTACAACTAATTAATACATCGTCGTATTTGTAGAACCTAGTCTATCAATTATTTTATGTTTACTGTGAACTAAAATATCACCTAAATTAGCCTCTCTTGAATGCTACAACTGGGGCCTTAAATTTTACTTTTTTTTTTTTCAATTTTTCTTAATTATGTAGAATCCGCAAGTGTTTCCAAACTATCTTAGAAATATTGGGCAAAAGTTTAGAGTAAGTAATTATTAATGATACTCTTGATTTTATTATCTCGATTTAGTCTCTGATTCTTTCTTTGTATTCTATTTTTTTAAGATTTGTTTTTAATACATTTTGTTTTACACAGTCACTTTCTTTAGAGCATATTCTTATTCCTAGACCCTTTAGGGTTGCCCATTTATTGTGTATTGGATGTGCAGAGGACACTTGTAAATCGTGGTGCATGTCAGTAGGTTTACAGTAGAGGTCAGTCTCAATTGAACCTTCAAGTTTTACATTGGTATCTAAAAATTATATTTCTTTGCTTGTTCATCGAAGGTCCGCCTTAATATTACTGTGTTTTTCATTTGCCATTTTATGAAACTGGAAAAGATTCTTCTCCGTGTGTCCAAACCCCGAAAATATCATCTACAAACCAAATGTATTCTAAAGGTCCTCTCTCCGATTTTCTAAGTAATTGATCATCCCATTTCCCCATGTATTTACTGGCAAAATGCATTCCTAATTGTATAATTTTTTTTCTTTTCTGTAGCTGTTAATTTGCAGCACGCACAGAGTGAATTAGATGGGGTATATTCACCCCTGGACAGGTTCCAATTTAACTAAAAAGTCCCTCCCTGCTTGTGCTATTGTTGGTTGTGTCAAGTTTTTATTACAAAAAGGAGTGCTAGGTGGAACCACTCCAATTCATAACATCAATCATTTTCTTTTAATGGGCACTTAAAGTAACTTTATTCTTTTACTACTTTGTGTAATTTAGCATACTTTTAGATTGTGTAGCAACAAAGTCTTTTGTTTATTCATCGTTCTGAATTAAAATCTTTTCTTCAGGAAGTAGTTTTCTTCTATTCAGTAGCTGTGTTTTGTTTTTGGTGTGTGAAGCTGGATTGTTATGGTGATGTTAAGTCTTGCCAGTGATTTTCAGTACGATTGTTTACACACTTAGTTGTTTCCATGTTGTTATGGTTTTTTTTTTTTTTTGAGCATTTTCTGTGCTCAGCAGGAGTTTAAATAACTAGGAAAATGGGTAGGGCATAGTTAAATTTATCTTATTATTTCATCATTATTTCAATGATTGGTTGTTTTGAATGCAAGCACGATTACATCATAACTTCACGAGCGTACCTCCCCTCTTTCTAAAAAATCACTGTAAATCTTACAAAGTACTTTGTTAAAATATTATTTTGTGAAATAAAATTCTCACAGCAGGGGATAAAGTTTAACAGACCAAAAATGGGTTCTTCTAGTTTATAATACACTTAAGTCTTGCATCATTCACAATAGTCCATGAGCTGGCTGGGGTGGACAGTACCCCCTGGAGGGGCAAAAAGACATTTATACAGTTTTTATTCTCTGGGTATGAAAACAAAATCGGCATGATAGCATTTCCAGTTGAGCAGCATTTATATGTAATAACGCTATTATTGTATACCCAAAATCCATTGCATGTCGCCTTTATTCATGGGCAAAGGTTAAGATATAGGTGATACAAAAAGTTTTACTAAAGTTTGGAAACTTATTTTAAACAAATGTATGCATGGCTTTAATATATTAGATCATAAATGTTTCCTGTGATTAATTTCAGTGTGTACTGGTCTCTGGGTATAAAAATAAATTAATATTATCTGAATATGTACAGTCAACTGACATTTCTCACAATATAATTCCTTCATAAATGCATATATTGTCTCTTCAGATAGAGTAGTTTTAGCAGTAGAAATGGGAGGTGATGGTGAACCTAAATGTGACAACGGTTGTGGTTGTGGAGGTGTGGAAGGACCTTGGCCATCCAGAAGGGCAAGACAAGTTTCATTATGTATTAATCACTGCAGCAATGAAGTTTCAAGGACTAATCTCACTTCACCAAGAGACATTGCTTCTTGGAGTACCCTGGTCAAGGCTGATGAAATTTCACTCCTGTTCTTGATATTGCCAAAATTACACCAAAGGATGAAATAGCAAATATTTCATACCACAGAAAGTGCCATAGCTTGTTTTTTACAGAAGGACACAAGAGAACCACTAACACAATGTGTTGTTGTGCTCAGATGAGGCTGTGTGATAGGCTGCAACAGAGAAACTGGACAGCAGAATACTTGCCTTTGTTTCCAGGAGTTAGTGGCTGCAGAAGCTTGTACTATAGATCATGCTGTCGCGATTACAAACACAGTTACAGTCAAATGATGCTGATATAGATGCCGACACTGTACGCCAAAACAGAATATGATGCATAGGAGAAACTGTTCAAATTCATCAGAAATGACTTTGAGTTCTAAAGCTGACAGAACTGACAAGCATGTGCCTTACATGGATGAAGGATGCTGTGATACACGAAGTTAGTCAACCAAAAAGCATGTTCAGAGAAAACTGAAGGCTGAGTTTGAGACTGTCTGTCTACACATTCTTTGTGACCAGAAAAGGAAGATACTGATATATCCAGACAGTTTGTTCGTAGATGATCTGGCGATGGAAAATATGAAATTGAAGGAGACAGCTTCAAAGATGTAGAGAGTCTGACGTTTAATGTAGTGCTCAGGAAAGCTGCCATTCATCTACAAACAGTAATCAAAGATCAGGGTCTGGTAACATTGTGGCCACCACTACCACCATAACTCAGGCAGTTTTTTTACATACCTGGTTGATTGAAGATGTTCCTGCAGTGTCTTCTATTGGGGGAGCAGAAGACACAGAACCCATCAAGTAGTTCAATGCCTTGTGGATTCAGTTGGTCAGGACCTAGTCTACGGTGTAACCTGTGCAAAGCAAAAAACTCTGAAGCATATTTTTTTTGCCTTAATGTTGTACGTATCTTTCTCAAGGGAGCAAAATGTTGGACTTTGTTTTTTGGTGATACATATTGTATATTTAAATCCTGCCGATGCACAGTCCTAAGGGGCGGTCTGCATTGGGACTTCTATGAAAATATGATGTTGTGGTATTCTCGGCTGAGGTCACCAAGACACTGTCCCAAGTTAATATAACATGAATGTATTGGCACCAGGCACAGGGCTTGACCGTCCCTTCTGAGTGCCTTATTAGAGGCAGTAAGAATGTAGCCCTTTTAGAGAGAATGCTGTGCAGTGTGAAACAAGAAACTGCAGTTCACGATTAATAAGAGTTGTATTATGAAGACTACTTGAAAGATGGTGTTCAGTTTTTAGTGGTACAGTGATCTTTGTTGCAGAGAATGTTATTTCTAACCAAGAGATGAGCAGTGATTTGTGCTTTTGGCTGATCGTTTTCAAGCTTGCTGTGATTTTTTTAACATTTTTTATTATTACTATTTTTAAAAATAAATCCAAAATAAAAATGTGAAAATGGCCTATAACTAGAGAACTGTACTCCTTATCATATTTAAAGAGAGTAGCTGATCTAAAAGCAATGGTATTTCAGGTAAAGCTTCTAACCACATTCATTTTGTATCTTTTCCAGGTTCAAACTACAATGGGGAATATAATTGGGAACCTGTTTAAAGGCCTTTTTGGGAAGAAGGAGATGAGAATTCTGATGGTGGGGTTGGATGCAGCCGGAAAAACAACAATCCTTTACAAACTG
Organism: Polyodon spathula; assembly: GCF_017654505.1. Taxonomy (NCBI): domain Eukaryota; kingdom Metazoa; phylum Chordata; class Actinopteri; order Acipenseriformes; family Polyodontidae; genus Polyodon; species Polyodon spathula. Next base: position 40,949,585 of record NC_054545.1, read on the forward strand.
AAATTGGGAGAGATTGTAACTACTATCCCCACAATAGGTAAGTGGGTAAATAGGTAAAGCCTGTATAGGGACCCATTCAGAATCAGATGCACAAAATACTCAGTTTATTCTGTGATTTTGTAGGATATTTTGTATTTCTGAAAGTGCAGTCTTTTTCGGATTTATTTTTAGGATATCTAGTATGCATTAGCTGTAACATTTTAGGATAGGCAAAAGCTTTTACTTTTTCTGAAACTTTTTTTTTTTTTTTACCTCTTTTGAAGGTTTTAATGTAGAGACAGTCGAATACAAGAACATCAGCTTTACAGTGTGGGATGTAGGCGGTCAAGACAAAATCCGACCTCTCTGGCGCCATTACTTCCAGAACACACAAGGTCAGTGTCCCTGTGCTTTTTTCAGTTTCAGATATGTGCATCAGGAAGTCGGGAAAATGTTTGTTTTCTGAAGAAAGTAGTATAAAAAAATGTATTGGATGATCTTTTGCTTTTAAACATCTGGGTCAAAACTATTCTTTTATTGCTTGTTAAGACCTGAAGTTGTTGTGATTTGTGAAATTACCAAAGAAGTTTAGTGTGTTGTCACAACTCCTCACATTGACTCTACCTCCTGTATTTTGTGCAGGTTTAATTTTCGTGGTTGACAGTAACGACAGGGAGAGAGTAAACGAGGCGAGAGAGGAGTTGACGAGAATGCTTGCAGAGGATGAGCTGCGGGACGCTGTGTTGCTTGTTTTTGCAAACAAACAGGTAGAAATAGACTGCTTTTTACTACCACTTCTGTATTTCTTTTAAAGTGTAGACAATAAAATAACAAATCAAGAACTCCCACCACAAAATCACTGACTTGTTCTTGCAGGACCTCCCCAACGCCATGAACGCTGCTGAGATCACAGACAAGCTGGGGCTGCACTCCCTGCGCCACCGGAACTGGTACATCCAGGCCACCTGCGCCACCAGCGGTGACGGCCTATATGAGGGGCTCGACTGGCTCTCCAACCAACTCAAAAACCAGAAATGATCCATTCCATAGGTCGTGTGAGACGGCAGCACCAGTCCCGGCCCCTCCACCCACCTGGGGCCCTGGCTGGTACAGCCCTGCATATATGTGTGTGTGTGTGTGTCTGCGTGTCTTTGAGCTCTGAGTGGGAGCAGCCCTCATGCACTGTGCCTTACACCTCCTGTGGAAACAGTATTGCGGTTGTCTAAAGAACACTACCTGCCTTTTTGTCTCTAACTATGAGAATTTTTTAACTTGGGCATTGAAATTTACTGGGTGTACTGGCAGTCGGTCAAGAATAGATTTTATTACAACAAACTTGGTGTCCTCTTTCTATGACGATTATGATTGAACAGGGCTGTAGGAAAGAGTGTCTACTAGTTCGTGATTGTAATATAGGGATTAAAAAAAAAAAAGTGTCTGCCATTCCACAACACAGGATTTCAGTAAGGCTGCCTGCAGGACCTGTAGCCATTTTCATTTTCTAACTAGAAATGTTACTTGTGCATAAAAACACTTAGAAGATTGGACATCCTTTTGGGCCCTTTTTATTTTGGTAAAGTAATCTTTTAAAAGCCCCCTTTTTGTCTGACCTATTGGACACTCTTTGTTACAAATGTTTCACTAGATATAGATTTTGGTATTTGTCCATCTATGATCTGTTTTATTGTATTAAACACTAGAATCCAGCAATGTTACATGTAGAAGAACATACAATGAACTGTGCTTGATTATTCTTGACCATAATTTATTAAAGTATAAAAACCTAGAATGATGCTGTTTGGCAAAGGATTGTTTAAAATTCTCATAGTATTTTCAGAAACTATTACCTTTTTTTTTTTTTTTCCTAAACTGCTAAATAGAGAGGTTTGCCAGTTATATGGGGGTGGGACAGAGGAGGGGATTGTAGTTTAAAAAAAAGAAAAGCAGAGTGGGTCACGTATTTAAGGTACAGCTTGCTGAATTCAGGTTGCTGCATTGCATGCCTATAAGCTAGAGATCCTAAAAAATAGTATGGGTGCACAAAGGCCTGGGGATGGAAAGGCCTTTACAGAGAGCTGCTGCCACTCTTGTTTTTGGACAGAATACTTGACTCCCAGATGGGCTTGCTGCTGGGAAGGAAGGTGTACAGTTGCATCTAATTGCAAATCTAACCCATTTTGTCTTGATTTAGGGTAGTTACTGGAATGGGGTGGGGGTTGTGAAACTGACTTTTAATGCAGTGTTTGTGTGTTTCTTGAAACTGCACTGAAAGTCTGGTTTGAGCTGCTGTATGATGGCTTGCAAAAAGTATTGTATTTGCCCCACAATGTTGTTAAAAAATGAAATTGCATACAACAAAGAATGTTGGGCATCAAAGAAGACAATCCAGACATGCTGTACCAATGACTGATAGCACAAAGATTACATTTACATATTACCATTTTGTAATGTACACAAAGGGATTCCAGGGAAGGTGCGCTACAGGAGTAGACATGCATAGGGACATATGGGCACATAATTAGGTAAGCTTGAGCTGCAATGAGGACACGCCTAAACACCAAAAAAGAGCTGAAGGATGTGTTTTGGCCTTTGTTGTGCTGGGAAAATAAGACCTGAATTGGGGCAAATACCCTAAATTGGCAAAATGGCTATTATCAAAAAACAATCGTAACATATGTATCAGCTGTATGGAGAGAATAACTAGTACTCCTGCAGCTTAGAATACAGACTGATCATCTCTTTACAAAACACTTGTCGTAAGTGTCATAAGATGGCAAATATCATCTTCTGTTGCTCAAAGAATACTAGGATTTGTTATGTGTAAAACTGATTTAGGCATGTAGTCAAACATACCCATTGTTATTTTATTTATTAATTGCATTTATGTAGTGTTTTTTATACAAAAGTATTGCAAAGCACTGTACAGTACATGGCAGTTAAAAAAATAACAAACCACATGTATTTGTAAAGCATGTCACACTAGAACTGCCACAATCAGACCATTTAAATAACTTTGTACAGAATCAAAAGCAGCAATTTTAAAGGTATGTTAAAACCCACTATAAAAATAAAAAAGCCATTTTATGAAAGTGTGTTTGTAGTCTCTACTTCAAAACTAATGGTCCCAGGCTCCCTGACAAACTAAGGCAGAGTATTGCATAATTTTGGAGCTCTACAAGAAAAAGTCCTACCTCCTTTGTTGACCCTAGGAATAACCAGCAGCCCCGTATCCTGTTTTAGTCAGAATTCTAGCTGCGGTATTCTGAACAAGGAAAGCGGGATACCACGCGTTTTGGGACACCAGAAAAAGTGCATTACAATAATCAATTCTAGATGAAACAAAGGCATATATTAGTGTCTTTGCATCAGATATGGAAATCATTGACTTGCTATATTTCTCAAATGGTAAAAATATATTTTCCTAATATGAGAGATCAGTTTCAAAGATGACCCCCCAAACTCTTAATTTCTAGTTTGTTTTGATGAGAGACTGCAAGCGTCAAGTTCATGTTGTCCCACATTTACTTTTGGTTGGTTCTGTGAGCCCACTAGCAAACCTATGTTCTTATCTGAATTCAACATTAGAAAATTCTGTGACAGCTAACGGTTGATGTCTCTAAGACAAGTAGCTAATAACACCCAGGGAGCAGAAATTCCTGCTTTTAGGGACAAATATAGCTGGGCAATGGAAGTTCACTCTGTGGATAATGTCACCTAACTAGCATATATAATGAAAACAACAAGGGACATAGAATGGAGCCCTGTTGAACACCACAGACAACTTCTGATAATGCCAATTTTACCTCCCAATAGGGAGACGAACTGAAACCTATCAGAACGATCAGATTTGAACCAGGATAGGACAAGCCCAGACTGTGCTTTCAAGACGATTCAGTAGGATGGAATGGTCTACAGTTTCAAAGGCAGTACTTAGAACTAGAAGAAATAAAATGATGTCACCCGAGTCAGCTTATCAGCAGATCATTCACGACGCTGACAAGGGCCGTCTCGTTGCTATGTGCAGCGCAAAAACCAGACTGAAACTTCTCGAAATATATGACTAAGATTTTAGTGTTTTTAATTGAATTGAGACAACTCTCTAGAACCTTATCTGAGAGTTGTAGGTTGGAGATTGGGGCTATAGATAGTGAGAACTACTTAAGTGCTGAGGGAACTATACCATGTAGCTAGAAACATCCTAGTATTGCATGTGCAGATCTGGAGCAGATGGTGGACTGTTGTACCCACATTGCCTCTGTCCTTTTGGTATTTGGGTTACCAAAAATGTGTGTCAAACCCAGGGTCCTACACATGAACACCATGTCCTTGATGCTGGACTGGATTCAAAACCAGCAAGGTTAAGATGGTTGAGCACTGTACCTGCTGGTTATGATAGTCAGTTCGTGTCTTCACAGCTAGGCCCATTAGTCATCCTGGACTGGGTCAGGTGGTAAGGTAGTGGCTGCCTCTTCTCTTCATAGTACACATGATACTACAGTGCAAAGTTTTATTCAGTTTAGGTGTAGGCAAAAATGTATCCTTATTTCAAGTCATCATTTGCTGAAAGCCCCATCTTGCTGAGCAGAGGTGGGGCAGGGGGCACATTGTGTCTTGATCAATAAAAATATAATTGGGTAGTTCTCATTCCAGATTTCCAATGTAAACCATATTGTATATCTGTGTGTAACAAGGAACTGAAATACCTTGAAACTGCATCCACATGCTTTTCCCAACTTTTAAATCTCCCTTTATCTCAGAATGGCTTGTGTCCATCAGAAGTTGACTTTCACAAAAATAAAATACAAACTTCCCACTGGTTAAGACTATAACCATGCCTTGTTTTTACTGTACTCTTCTAAGCAGGTTTATCCTCTAAGCAATTGGAATACTGATACTGCAGTTCATTTCCAAGAACACCAAAACTGAAGTAAAAATTGTCAAGGATACTAAAGTCAAGTCCTACATATTTGAACTTTATAAACTAGGCAGTATTTCAAATACCCTTGTTAAAATGTGAAGCTTTAAGTTTGAAACCCCTTTCTGTATAAATTGACTTATACAAAACAAGTGTGCAGATATGATTTTTTTTTTCCTTAAAACCTGATCTGATTCTTGGATTTTTAACCATGTTGTAATATGTCTTGGAAATGCACTATAATTAATAAATAGAGATCTCTATTCAATATATTGTTTCTGTAAAATCATTTGTTTCAACTCTTGCAGTTGAATTTCACATTTTTTTTTAATTATACCTAGGGCTTCTGATTTTTGGTTTTAACCGATAAATGATAAAGCACCCTTGATAAAAAAATCTAAAATGAAAGCGGTGTATAGTCAATAATCACCGGAAAAACTGGAAATGGTTACTCGATTCACGTTGACTTCACTGGTTTCCCATGGGGGTAGGACGACCTACTTAAAAAAAAAAAAAACACACTACTACCGTTCTGTGCAGTTGGGCAGGGTCCCACCTTCCTGACTTGTGTCAATCATTGATTTGTTTCAATACTTTACTACTGAGTGGCATCAGATTTAAAATGAGATTACAGTTTCAGTATAAGGCATGTTCGTGTGATTTTAAAGCTATATTTGAGAATTTAAAACAATTGTGGTGAAATGTAAATAAATGCCTAGACACAAAAACCCCAGAAGAATGTGCCCATTACCATATGGATTTTGTTGTTGAAGACAGCAAAGGAAAGAAGGTAAAACTAGTGTGTAAGTACTGTCGAGTTACTACTATTGTGACAAAATAAAACGGTCAAGCATTTTCGAAAAATAACCGACAACAATAATCTCGTGCTACAAAGCACACAAGATACAAAGCACAATGACTTCAGTCCTAGTAAGAGCAAATACAAAACACACTACGATTTCGGGGCTGTTGAAGACCAGATAAGTGTTGATAGTTACATCAGGGTTAGATACAAGTGCAGGTGAAATACAAAATACTACAGATTGGGTTAAGTGCAGGATTAACAGTAAAATAGGGAGCAGATAAATTCAAATTAAAGTGCATTAAAGGCAGAGTGCTATATTGTCCAGAAAGGAAGGGCTGAGTTTTAAAGGTGTTGTCTGAAGAGGTGTGTTTTGAGGAGGTGTCGGAAGGTGGTCAGGGACTGGGCAGTCTTGACATCCGTAGGAAGATTGTTCCACCACTGCGGGTCAAGGGTGGAGTAGGATCTGGAGGCAGGGGAGCATAGAGGAGGTACAGCCAGTCTTCTAGTGCAGGCGGAGTAGAGAGGTCGGGGTCTAGAGGTAGCTGGGTGCAGTCTGGCAAAGGCATCGGTAGGCAAGTACAAGAGTCTCGAAATGGATGTGAGCGGTGATCAGGAGCCAATGGAGTGAGCGGAGCAGTGGAGTAGCGTGGGAGAAACAAGGCAGAGAGAACACCAGGTGAGCAGTGGAGTTCTGGATGAGCTGGAGCGGACGGGTGGCGAACGCATGGAGGCTGTCCAAGGGAGTTGCAGTAGTCTTGACTGGAGAGTACCAAGGCCTGAACTAGGAGTTGCGTGGAGTAGTTGGTGAGGAAGGGTCGGATTCTTTGTATGTTGCTCAGGAAGAAATGGCAGGTGCGTGCTACAGTGGAGATGTGCTGGGATTAGGAGAGGCAGGGGTCCAGGGTTACTCCGAGGTTCTTGGCTGAGGAGGGGGGAGAGAGCATGGTAGATTCCAGAGGAAGAGAGACAGAGATTAAAAGGAGGAGGAAGAGGAGGAGGGCAAGGAGGTCAGATTTAGAGTGGTTGAGTTTGAAGTGATGCAAGTGCATCCAGGAGATATCAGACAGACAGGTAGAGATATGGTAAGGGATGGAGAGGAAGATCTGAGCATCATCGGCATACAAATGGTATGAGAAACCATAGGATGTGATGAGGGCCGGCCCAGGGAGCGGGTGTAAAGAGAACAGGAGGGGACCCGAGACTGATCCTTGGGGGACTCCTGTTGAGAGAGGGTGAGGTGTAGAGGTTGAGCCACACCAGATTGCCTGGTAGGTGTGATCAAAGAGGTAGGAGGAGAACCAGGCCAGAGCAGGACCAGAAATTCCCAGGTCAGCAAGAGAGGATAGGAGAATAGAGTGATCCACAGTGTCAAAGGAACACAGCAGAGTTTTTCCACCCATTTTTTAGCCCTAGCTACTTGTTATTGGGGTTCAGCATGGCAACACACAAAGCAGCCTCGGCTTAGACTTGTAGCATTCCAGTCATTCTGCAATATTGCCCTTGTGATGGCTTTGATACACAATCACTCATACGATAATGGATACATTTCGTACTTGAAAGGGAATGTTAGGTTATTATCATAACCCTGGTTCCTTGAAATAGAAATGTAACCATTAACCTTCAAGGTCACATGATTGCAGCAGGCTTGGAGAAAAAATGATGCGAAGATCTGTGAGCGCCATACTTGTATGCCCTCGGGGGCGGGTTGTGACTGCGGCACAGGCTCTGCAAGCAGCTTTGATATATCTTATTCAGATTTTGTGTCTTTCAGAGGTAAATACCCATACCGTAATGGTTACATTTATTTCAGGGAACCAGGGTTATGATTATAACCTAACATTTTTTTTTCAGTCTGCAAAACCTCTCAGCCAGAACGATCAGCTCTGGACACTGTTGGGCATTGCTGGAATTTCTATTATGGTACCTAGCTAATTAATGGGAGTTTGGGTTTCATCACAGACACCAGCACAATGATGTTCTGCAGGTCCAAGCTGGTGAAATGGAACCTTCAGCTGGTTGTTTTGAAAACAGCAACACAAACTGAAGATCCCTTTACTGGTGCACTTAGAAGTATTATCATTTTTCCAGTTTTTATAGATTTACTTATTTCCACACAGGTTATTTAAATGTTGCACACTGATACAATGTATAATGGCTAGTAGTTTATTTTATAAAGGTGTTATTTGTTAACTAGAGCAGAGGTTCTTAACACTTTTGATTGGAGGACCCCTTTTTAAAAACAGTTTTGAATTGGGGAAACTGAGGAGTAGGGAAATCAAAACTATAAGAAAGGATTCACTACAGTGAACACAGATCTCTATGAGGCAGCATTGTAGTGACAGCAGATGTCTTATTATTAGGAACACCTGTCATTATAAGGAATGCCTGTCTTATTATAAGGAACGTCTTGAGCAAAGTTCTTACTGCACCTTAAAAATGAAGGTCCAAACAAACGAAACCAGGTGCGTAAATCCCCAAATACATGTAGTAGCAGAATTCAAAAAGTATCCGCACGCTGTGATCAGGACAGTGGTGACAAGGAAACCACTACATAATCAAAGTGAAAAAACATTATTTTATTAGACCAAAGAACAAGCAAATAAAGTGCTCATTATTAGGAACACCTGTCTCACCATGGAGCTAGAGGAGGCACTTAATTATTCTCTATAGTTCCTGGAAGCTTGAGCTCAAAAACATTTTTTTATGCTCTATCCAACCCAGGAGATGGACATTACAAGTTCTGTATTCACACACAACAGCACTTTTAAAATCTTGTCAATGTTTGCGACATTGAAAAAAAATTCTAGTTGAAACTTTTGTAATTGGATTACGTTTGTTTTAGTGTTTCTAACATTAAGACTAGGCGGAATGGCCGTGTGCCTGACACTAATTGGCAATTTAATTGCATGAGATCAATGCTTATTCCAGGTTTGCTTACAAGCAAGCAGCAACTCCTGACCCACGTGATGCTTGATGCGAAGGGGGTATACTGCATTGCTGCCACTCCTGTAGTTTCGTTTACTTCTCCTGGCAGTAAGTAGGTCATGTGCTGTCAACCGATAATCACAAGCATTACATTCACCACAAAATCAGAACACACTCCAACATATTTATAAATCTTTTTATTATAAAGGGATTGTATTTTACAGCAATATACTGTCTGTGTATGTGACAAAGTTAAATACAACGGGCCAGTTGCTGTCCTTGTTAGGAATTCCATTCCACTGCATTATTTAGTTACAAGAAGCTGGAAGCAGAACTACTAAAAACCAGTTCTCTTCATTTTAGGTATCCAAACAGATTTTTTTAATTTATAAAAGAGGTCACTGCATCACCATATTGCCAGTTATGCCGTTTCTTTTTTATTTTTACTTAATAAAAATTATTAAAGTATTAATTTATAATGAACCAAAAAAAAATTATAATTATCTGTAAACACAAGCTGCAGGATTTTAAACATACTGAATTTCACTACATTAAAAAAAAAAAAATCACACTTATCTAGAAATGGCTCTTTATATTAGAACTAAACTTAATTTCTTTACTGAGGATTTGAAATTCTAGTGATTAAATGTTTGATATTACAGCAATTCAGGTTCATAATTAAGTCTAAGTATGAATTTAAAAACAAAAATCATGGAACTAATGAGAAACAGTTAGGGAGGAAAAACAGATTTAATAAAAATACATTTTAAATAAAAAAATGAGAACTCTAAGATACTGCATAATGATACTTTCTCAATGATTATAATCAAGTACATTAATTCAGATAAGACATTTAGTGTCCAAAAGCTGCAACAACACTTTCAGAATAAAAAACTATATATATAAAAATATATAAGTTTTTTGTAAGTTAGTTAAAGGATTTATCTAAGCCTTGCACAAGGCACCTTGCTTTCCACAAGCTAAAAACCACAACAGTCTGCAACCAGAAAAATCTGGTGTGTGTGTGTGTGTAATATATATATATATATATATATATATATATATATATATATATATATTGTTCTTGCCCATTCACCCATGCACTAAAAATGTAAAAACAAAATTCAAACCATGTAGATTACTGAATACATCTCAAATGCAAAACTTCTAAACCAAGAAACTTTATAGATTTTTTTTTTAATACATAAAAACTTCTAAAATACATGGGTTCTGATAAAATCTACATGCTAGTACTTTGTTTTGCACTTACCAGAAATTACAAACCCTAACCTTTACAAGTAATTTAAACTACAGCAGACATATTTACATTGAGCCAGACAATGTTAAGAACCAAAATGTAACCCAAACCAGAGTGTTAGTTTGAAAAATAAAATATTGCAGTATTCTGCAATCACGTAACTCAAAAGCAGCATTTCAGTATACAGTTTAGTGCAATTTATTACAATGCAAATGAAAAAAAAAAAAATGCCAAACAAACATTCACAAACTTCCAACAGTCAACCACTGATTAGTTCAATTAAAAAACTCTGGGAGTCGAGGCATTGATATGCAGTTTTCATTTTTTTTCTTCTGCAATTTTAGATACAGCAGCTTAAGTTTAGTTATCAGACAAGCTGCACTCCAGTATTCTTTCAGTGTTAGGGATTGTGAGGGAGACACTTACAATAACTAGTATCAGGCAGCCCAGAGAGGTATCTCAAGGTTAACTAACAGAACAGGTGAAATATGGCCATTGGCAATGAAGAAGGCATGGCTTATCTTTTAATTCCTTTATTTTATATTATATATATATATATATATATATATATATATATATATATATATATATATATATATATATATAATTTTAAAACCACACAGGCTGATTCACAACCATTGCACCAGAGGGTACAAATATTACCATTGAACATGTCTTTTTAGTTTAGTTTCACGTTTACACTTCCACACCAAGTTCTAAGTTAGTAATGGATCTGATGCAGCCAAGAAGTTGTGCACCAAGACAGGAGAATGGAGGGGCTCAATTTGAACATGCAGCTCTGTAATCATGTTTTTATTATTTATGAATCAACATGTAGATGTACAAAGATACTCACATGAATAACTGCCTCCACTCAAAACACACAAAGCATGGTAGTCCATTGTCAAAATTCCAACACTCACTGTTTAGCTCATAACCACGCTTTTAGCTTGTAATTCTTTTGAACACCCCTTTGTTACTCTACTGAAATGCAAGGAAACCTGGTACTTACATTTCATATTTTAAAGCTCAGTCAATTTGAAAAAAGGGAAAACACCACACACACAGAGGATTACAATTTATACACTTCATTTATTCTCAGAGATTCCTCAATCATGTACAAGCTCTTTTAAAAACTCCCAAATCTTTTTTTGCAATAGACAATGCAGGTGAAAAGTAATCAAAATGGTTAATGCATTAACACAATATTCCCGACCTCAAGGCAGAGGGATGAATGAGGTCACCTGTGGGCGCAGTTTCAGCAGGGCACACATGCGGAGGATTGAAGGATCTGGGTTTTACAAAGAAAAGATTGCCTGTCCTTACCGACACACATAGCAAGTCTGCAGTCCCTTCATATGGATGTGAAAAAAACCCCAAAAAACTTTGAGTCTCTGTAAACATGTTTCCTGGCTGTGCGATCACTTCACCCCAGCACAGCCCTTCCTTAACTCTCACCTTTCAGAACCCTTTTCTAGGCCCTGCCCAGAATCCCACAAGTTCAGGAGCTCAAGGACCCTATTGGTTCAGTTTATATGGATGCCCCCCCCCCCCAAACAATTAGGAGGAGCCTAATTGTTTAGCCCCTCCTAACTGCTTAGGGGGGTGCCTTGTGCTTCCTCTCGTGGGTTACGTGATTGTTTCAAAAGTTTAATAAGTGCAATCAATCTGAGCACTCCTCACAGCTTCTAAGATGCCACCTATGGTGAACACAAGCTGTCATGCACGATCATGCTTTGAACTCCTGCACTCAGAAAATATATTTAGACATAAAAGAACCCTGGTTTGATTGATGAGCTGTGCTCTCTTCTTACTGGTAAGAGTTGGGTGTTCTCTACAGTGACAGGGAGGGAGTTCTGATTGAATGGGACTCAATTGACGTGGGCTTAAAGCTAATTCTGCTTGAGCTGAGCCTGGGGGGGCTCTTGCCGTGAGAGAGTTGCCGTCTCTCAGGAGCTATGATTGGGGAGGTGCTGCAGGTCCTGCCCCGAGAAGACGGGGTGCAAGAGGGGGTGAAGGTGCATGGCAGCAGCGGCAGCAGCAGCTGCGGGTCGGGGGGCAAACAGGGTAGGGTAGAGGGCAGTGTGGGGGACATGGTGCAGTGCCAGCTGGGTGTGGTGGATAGCTGAGGCTGGGATGATGTGAATGGGATGGCTGGACAGAAAGGCTGCATGGTGGGCTGGGATAAGAGAGTGGCCAAGCGGGGAGAGGGAGAAGGGGGTTAGGTGGTGCTGGGGGATGTGGTGTACCTGGGCCAGCTGCTGGGGGTGATGGTGGTGGGGGTGCGGGTGCGGGTGGAGGCCGATGGCAGCTGCAGCGGCGGCATGGTGCTGCAGGATGGCATGCTGCACAGTGGTGATGGAGGTAGCTGTAGCTGTGGCTGCTGCAGGCTGCTGGATGTGGATGGGCTGTAGAGCTGGGGCAGGTGCTAGGTTGGCAGCCGCTGGGAAGCTCTTGACTTGCTTGGCAATGAGCTGCTGCTGGATGTGCTGCTGCGCTGCCATCTGAAGCTTGCTGTACTTTTCCATCTCCTCTGGGGTGAAGGTGATAGGCTGGCTCTCCAGGGGTGCCAAAGAGGAGTCCTCTTCTACTTCCGGCTCCTCTTTCTCCAGGGGTTGGGGAGTGTACCCTGGAAAAGGTTGCAGCTCGGGAGGGAAGGGCTCCAGAGGAGTCAGTGTTTTGGCACGGTCCTGGCAGGGCTCAGAGGGATAGGGCTGGAATAGGTGGCCAGGCTCTGGTTCAAACAGGCAGGAAGAGGCTTTGGTGGGCATCCCCTTCTGGGGGGCTTGTCCATTCTCCCCAAGCTGTGGAGGGGGCGGCAGAGGAGGAGGACGGGGGGGGAACTCTCGAATGGGCTCCACAAATACCACCTCCCTAGCAGCCGCATCTGCCTCAGGAATTTCCATCTCTTCTGCCCACTCGGATGCCAGTCTGTCTGATCGGCACATCAGAGGGTTTTTGACCACAGGCAGCTTCCCAAACAAAGGAAAAACAGCCTTGTTCGAGTGTAATGGAGGGAGCTTTGGGCCAAAGTACCCCTGTGGAGGATCCATGAGTTTGATCCCTGCATTCCCAGATGCCGTAGGACCATCTTCTGGTCCCTTGTGGGACTGCACTTTCTCTAGCAGCTGCCTGGGGGTCAGCGAGTTCCTCTCTACTACAGTTTTTGGTTCAGGGTTGGTCAAAGCTGCTCCTCCTCTAGCTGCCGTGTTCCTCTGAAGGGAGGTGGTGGTGGTGCTGCTGCTGCTGCTGCTAGTCCTGGTCTCCTCCCTCCTTGCTGGGGTGCGGGAGGAGCAGTGTGGGGACTGGGAACGGTATATTTTGGAGCGGTTGAAGTCCCTGCGACGCCGTAGCTCAGAAGATGACTCGCGATGCCGGTTCCCCCCCCTGGAGGACCCCTTGGTGGAGCTGGATGACCGGCGGGACCGGCTGCCTGAACTGCAGCTGTAGCTGCTTTGGCTTCGTTTCCAGCTGGGGCTGCGGCTGCTGCTGCAGGAGCTGCGATGGTGGCTGCGCCTCCAATGGCTATCCCGGCCCCTGCTATTGCTGCGTGAACGACTGGACTCTGATGAGGAGTGCTGGCGCCTGTGAGAACGACTGTGTCGGGAGCAGTCAGAGTCAGAGGTAGGAGAGTGTTTGGAATGGCTCCGCTGCCGCGAACGCTCACTGTAGTCACTGTAACTGTCCGAGGAGCTGCGGCCACTGCGTCCGCTGTAGCGACTGCTGCGCTTCGAGGAGCGGCCCGAGCTGCTGGAGTCGGAGCGACTGTGTGACGAGGCTTGCTGGCTGTGGCAACGCCCCCCTCTCCGGGAGGACCTGCTCAGAGAGCATTCAGAGTCCTCCTCACTGTAGTGCTGGTGCTGCCGCGGTGTCCGCGAGCTTGACGATTTCCTGCGGGAGGAGTCACCGTCCTCACTCTCGTCTTCCTCGCTGATCCCATGCTGACTCTGGCTTCTACCCCGACTGGAAGATCGTTTCCACAGGGAAGAGGAGGAAGAGGCCACAGCGACTGGGTCCGATTTGTGTCGCTTGGCATCATTGTGCTCTTCTGAAGAGCTGGTTGTCTCGGAGCTCTTGGCCTGGCTGCCTCTACTGCTCTCCTCGGTTGCTGTCCTTTGGTGATTTCTCTTGCCTCCTCCTGACACCTCTGTAGCCTGAAACCCTTGGCTCTCCCTCTCCTCAGATACCCTACTTTTGCATTTCTTCCGTTTGTGCTTCTTCCTCCTCTTGCATTTCTCATCGGGAGCCTCTTTGCTCTTCCCTACCCCGCTGCCCCTCTCCTTCCGCTTTGACCGCTTGGATGACTTTTTGTGTTTCTTTTTCTTTTTCTGCTTGTGTGACTTCAGCGTTTTGTCTTTCTTTGGGGCTGGGCTTGTTAATGCTGGCTCTGTCTCTCTGTCTCCACTTGCCGCAGCTGTTTGCTCCGGTTTGTTCCCTGTGCCCTCTCCAGTATTCCCCGTTGGCTTCTCAGTCTCCAGTCTGGCTTTTTGGCTCGCAGCTTGCTGCTCTCTAGCATGAACTGGGACAGACTCTTCTACGGCTAACTTTCCCTGGGCATTTTTTTTTCGTGAGAGTTTAAAATCAAAGTAGAGAGGGTTGCAGCTGTAGGAGAGGGAAGGCTGAGCCCGAGTGAACTCCAGCAGCTCTGATGGCCACTGCAGGGTGGTACTCTCATCTTTACTCAGGACTGGAAAGAAAGGGCCAGAGGGCTGACGGGGGCTATCGTTTGCAACAGTCTTGTTGTATTCCACTGGTTGCTTTTCAGAAGAAGTGACTTTTGGGGAGCCCACTTTCTCAGTTACTTTGACCATGTTGGACACTGGCTCTGCAGTAGCTGCTATCTGCCGATTGTGAGAATTGTGTTCCTCTTTATGCTTGCAATCAGTTCGCTTGCTATCTCTTTGCCGAATCTCCTTGGGTTTGATATCCCCTGGTCTGCCTTCCCCCTGTTTGCTGCTCTCCCCTCCACAGCTGCTCTGATCGGAAGCCCTCATGAACAGCAGGAACTGAAAGTTGGGCTTGACCCTGCAGTGCGCTGGTGGGATGTAATGGTAATACTGGGGTTCTTGATGAGAAGCGCCCTCCTCTCTTTTCATCATCATCTTCAGTTTGGAGAGTGTGGAAGCCAGCGCTCCCCCCTCAGAGTCTTGTCGTTCCTCCTCCCCCCCACTGGCTGCCTTAGCCTGGGTGCTCAGAGGGCTGTCTCCGCCAGGGAATTTAGGGGGTACTAAAGGGTCGCATCCACCTTTCTCCTCTTCCTCCTTTTGAGACTCATCTGCCAAAACCTCCTCTCCCAGCTCCTTGAAAACTGATGCTGTGGTCTCCAGCTTCACTGGAACCTTCTTGGCAAAGGAGAAGGAGAATCCCACTTTGGGCTGGGGTGTTGAAGAGTTGTTTTTGATAGGGAGAATGGTAGTTGTGGCTGCCTGCTTGGGTGAAGCCACACTAACAATCTGACCATAGCTGGGGATTCCCTTTTCCTCTGCAGGCACCCCCTCACCGGCTCCAGCCAAGACTGGGCTCCCATCTTCACTGCTCTCCTCATCCACTGCCACTGTGGTGGCTTTGAACATGGGACCACTCCCTGGGGCGCTGCAATACAGACAGACAGACATATCAAACTGTATTGAGTGGGCTGGGTTACAGCAACAGACAAATCAGACTACACTGAGTGGGTTGGGTTATAGTAACAGGCATTGTTTTGAATATTATGGACCACCTATTAAGATATGGGCTGATAATCCCAGGTAGCCATTGCATTTAAAAGCCTAATGCCGTTGTCCAAATATTTTTTTAAATAGAACAGGGAAGGTTCTTTGAGTCCAACTCCTAGTGCTGTTACTGTTCAGATTGGCCATCAGTCATATATTTTACCAGAAACATCTAAGTAACTATTTAGTTTTTCAGAAGCATATGTTTAAAACACCTTGAGGGAGTCGATGTTTCACTTAAATGTTCTGGTAACTTACAGAACACTAGTGGTAGCTTCACAGTATGCAAAATAATGTATTCTCAAGTTTTATCACATTTGGAGGAGTGGTTCTAAAGACATCATTAACCCTTAGCGGTCCATTTAGTCAGTGCTTGTCAAGTCCAATTTATTTTCACATGCGCTGTTTATTTATTTATTTATTTTTTTAAACACTTTTTTTTTTTAAAAGAATAAAACAAGTTTAAAAGGCATTGAATTGCAAAACGACACTAGTACTGCATCTCCAGCTAAGCCCCACCCTTTGTTCGCTGTATTTTCACATACCACTTTATAGGACATAATGACAAATCATCTCCCGATCACTCGTTATATCACCAAACTCCTCAATAAATGTGATCCAAGTCATTATTTTATTACTATAACATCTCAAAAAGCTCTGCAAATGTCTGTGATATTCTTTAAGCACTGGATGCAGAAGCAGCTACCTCCTTTGTTATGTAAGTGATATCTGTTTTGCATTGGGCTATGAGATATGTCCTTTTTTTGGGTTTCATTCAGCTCCTATCAGTCTCACTCGGCCACTGAAAGGTTCTCTCAGCTTTTTCTAGAGAAAACACAACTAGAGACCTGTGCTTTACGACTTTTTGATGAAGTTGGAGAGGGTCCAACATCAGGCTGGAAAGGGAAAATTGTAAAGTCGGACCTGGTCCGACACAGGACCGCAAATGACTAACTTTCATTAACCTAACCAAGAAGAGGCCTGAAGGTCCCTTGATTCCCATATCAATTAGTTGTACAAATTTGTGCCATAAAATGTATGTGGTACACGCTTACAAATGCGCTGGTGCCTCTATTACATCCCCAGTCATCTAGGAGGTGAAAAAAACTTTGGCACTCTGATTAAAAGGGGCGCTTGGGTCAGTCTCCATGGCTGGCCGCTTAGAAGCCACAGTGTAGAAAACCTGAGTCCTGGGCCAAAAAAGGGGCTACTTGGAGCACCTTGGCCCAGTCTAGCCTGATTTTCTCCAGACAAGTGGGAGCAGGGCGAACGGTGGGAAGGCATATAACAGTTGTCTCGGCCACTGCTGTGCCAAGGCATCTACTGCCAGTGGGTCCCCGCCTCCTATTATGGAGAACCAGAGGGGACAGTGGGTTGATTCCTGAGAGGCCAAGAGATCTATCTCTGCTCTCCCAAACCTCTCCCAGATGAGTCTCACCACCCCGGGGTGAAGCCTCCACTCTGAGGTACTGGGAATCTCATCCACCGTGGATCCAAACGTATGCCCTGGTGTAATCGGGGTGTCTAACAGCGGTGCTTTGTCCCTGCCTGGCATGGTGCCTAGGAAAGCCAAAGCTGCCAATGTGCAGCTACCAGAACAGCCAGATTCCTGCCCACAGCTTTAGACTCAAGGAGCAGGTTCTTGTTAACCAGGCACAGCTCATCCAACTGCTGTGGTGAGGGCCTGTGGTTCTCAGAAAGGGACTTCAGTAAATGGCACTGGTAGGCTACCAGAATGCTATTATAATTGCCCAGCCTTGCTTGGAACTCTTTGTTGGGGCAGGAGCTCTAAATTAGGACAAAGCCAGCAATAGAAGCCTCCGCCGTTGGAAAGTGGGCCAGGCCCAGCTATCAAGGAGGCAGTGTGGTCCAGGGGTTAAAGTCCAGGGTTTGTAACCAGAAGGTCACCGGTTCAAATCCCACCACTGCCACTGACTGACTCACTGTGCGAACCTGAGCAAGTCACTTAACCTCCTTGTGCTCCATCCTGTGGATGAGATGTTAAATAAATGTCCTATTGTAAGTCACTCTGCATATAATGCACAGTTCACAGTAAAGTGATTTGTGATGGTGGTCCACTATGAAAGGCGCTATATATAAATAAATATATTATTATTATTATGCTGGGTAATCCCAGCAAGACTGGATTTCAAAAAGAAAATTGGGGTGCACTGTGGGGGGACACGGCAGAGAGATGGTAGGCACATCATAGAAGACAGACTGCCTTGTTACACCTTCTATAGGCCAGGGCACTTGCAAAATTACAGTGGCCCTTTTTATCAGTGGTAGACGCTCTGCTGACAGGGAGAGCTTAACTACAGGGGATGTGCTGTCAGATTCCACCTCCTCAGACGGGAACGTGAGTTCTTCTTCGCTCGGCTCTTCAGGAGACGGCGATGGACAGTACGTCCTCCTGCAGCCAATCGGTAATGGTAGCCCCCTGGGGCCCCCTAGGGGGCAGGAGGAGCTGAAAGTTCCTGCAGTAATTCTGCAAGAAGAGTTCCTTGGTGGGGAAACAGCCCAGGGCTTTTCCATCTGCTCCAAGTCCACGGATCGTTTGGAACAACGACAACTCTTCTTCCTTGGGCATGGGCTTCCTTCCCGGGTGTATCATCCGGTCTCCCTTAACACAGAGCCATGCGGTGAGGACGCAGCTACCTCTCTAACAGACGGTGATGAAGAAAGGAGTGAGGGCTGCAGGTGAGAAGTTTCTCCCAGCGTGAGCTTAGAGAAATGTGCATAAAACCCACAGAAGCTGCTGTTCACCACTGCCTCCTTGGCGTGCTCCCAGGCAGGAAGAGCACATGCCGTGATTGTCCTCAACAGGTAGACTGGCCTTGCATGTCTCACCAGGATAAAACTCAGTCATCATTCAATCAATGCAGTGTACAATATACAGATGTACAGGTGCTGCCTCAATCTGCTTTTAGGTACCGGACCGGTGCCGTGACCACCAGTCGGTAGCAGGCCACGTAGGACTGGGTAGAAACTGGAATGGTTCTGTACCAGGTCAGTGACTAGCACTGGGTCGTTACGATACCGGGTCGGTTCGGGGAATTTAGCACCGGGTAGGCACCTCGTCGGGAACACAGTGGGTCAGTGACCTTGGTACTGTATGGTACGGGTTCACCAATTTGTAGTTACCACAGGTAGCACTATACAGGAATACCCAGCTGTACAAGCCACTGGCAAAAACACTCAGGTCAGTACTCACGAGACAAAGAAACCTGATTATTAGAATTAACTAAGAGCCTTCATAATGGTGATGCTAAAGTTGTCACCAAAACAGCATTGAGCAAGTTTCCTGTGCTGTGCTGCTGTAAGCCCAGCAGCTGCTCTAACTACATGTGTGCCACAGCACCATGTTGTAGACAGGCCTGCGCCTAGACTCTGTAAAAACCGAAAAAACATAATGAGAAAAACACTTCAACAAAATACAGTAATTTAACAATTACATAAATAATATAATATGTCTCATAATATTAGCCAAAACCAAAACGAGAAATAAATCTCTCTAGCCGGAGCTATTGCAACCTGGGGGGAGAGCACAAAGTCAGCCTACTTATGTTGCTTGATCCCTGGGAAGGAGTGACTCAAGCTGCTGGACTCCTGCGGAGCACAAGGCCACAGTGGGGCATAATAAACAGCAGCAATTATTTTTAGGTCTGTGACTGCAGTGCTTTTGTGCCCTCGGGGGCGGGCCATGACTGTCACAGTCTCTATGAGCAGCTTTACTATATCTTACTCAGGTTTCGGGTCTTTAGGGGGTAAGCACCCATATGGTAATGTTTGTATTTTGTATTTGAAAGGGAACACACTTATTCTTCATTCAAGAACTAATTTGGTCAACCACAATAAGTTATGTTGTGTTTTTGGTCTTGTACCATGATTCAAACCCCCATTATGATATGATATCCTGCAAATAGATCATCACAATTCATCAATACACAATGAATCGTTACATCCCCAATTCTGGTGATTTCTCATAAACTTATTAAAATCTATCTATCTATCTAACACAATACCCTAATAGTGTCTATGAGAAATCAGTAAATGAAAGACAATGATGCAGCAGTTTCTTACCAATCCTGCTGCTTCCTCTGCTCTGCCAGCTCATGCAGTCGCCTCAGTGCTTTCTCCTGCTTCTTCTCATCTCGACGCAACTTCGAGGAAACATTTCGGGCAAATTCACGTTGCTTCAGTTCCTTCAGTCTCTGTACAGAGAGGGAGAGAGAGAGTCAGTGAGGGTTCCATCTCGGTCACAGCTCTCTCTACACAAACTCCCCTGCGCATGTCACTGAATTTCCAGGACTGGGTAATGTGTGTAAAGGTCCTCTAATAGACAGTCTATCTCTAAATAGAGGTTGAAAAGGCTACCTGCTACTACTATGGTGCAGTACAGTGAATCTGACAGGTGAGGCCAGGATGGATTTTAACACAACTGTTCATTTGTATTGTATTATAAATTAAAACATGTAGAACTTGGTTTTACTTGTTTAGATTGAACTAAAAAGCACACAGTGCCTACAGTGTTATGTATACCCGGTATTTATTTTCCTTACTATATTAATATAAAGGAAAATAAAATTCTAAACTTACATGCAAAAATATAGTAAAACAAAATACAGCTGTACGATTATATTGTGGCAAATCAGATTTTTTTAAAAGCTTCTTTTTTCCCCTCCTTGACCCCCAAACGTCACGCCACAAAAAAATGATCAATGTGATGAGGCAGTAAAGCACTCTGCATTCCGCTCATCTTCCTCAGAATCTCTTCATTTTTGACCTGTACCCTTCCACAGCGTTGGTACACACCCGTCAATACAGTGACACAGCTCCCATTGCACCGAGCTGACTATACCTGGCCCAGCAATCGGTCCAAATCTCGGACCCAGGCAGCACTTGCTAATGATTACGTCCAGTCTTCGCAGTCCCTTTCTCAACATACACGATCACTCCACGCCAAACACTAACATCACAGATGCAGACCTTCTAAGGCACTTTATAAACTTCCTCTTCGTAATCACCGACTCATCTATTTGAACAACATGTTGAACTTCTCCAAAACGATTTGGTTCCTGTAGGGTAGGGGTTCCCAACATACAGCCCACTGCCTCCTTAGTCTGGCCTGTAATCATTTTAAAATTATGTATGAAAACCAGACAACCTGAAAGCATATATTACACTTGTTCTGTAACTACTCAACACAGCTATGTTGTCTCTCATAATACAAAACACAGGATACAATGCCCTTTATTGTTCCCAAATCGACACTGATTCTATATACCAAAACGTACACCTTGTTCATATTGACGTTCCTTGCGTGCGTCATAGTGCACGTCTCAGAAGCGGGAACTGAGTGCAAGGTGTTTAGTGGCTGTGATTCCCCCCCACACACAAAAAAACAAACTACTAGCAAAAATCTGAAATCTGATCTGAAAGAAGAAAGGATTTGTTTTGGACAATATATACTGGGTGAGTGAATTCACAAATATGTCTCCGTCAAGCCAGATACTGGGGGAAAAGAAAGATTGATCGTGTGCACTGGCAGTTTAACCCAGAGAGGACAGAAAAATACTTGTCTTGTCTGCTCTGAATGCCTAAAGAATCCCACTTCTGTCGTCACTGAGACAAAACATGCAAACTTCAAAGATTTGCTGGGAGAATTGCAGTTAATAAGCCAGCAGGGTGTTTTGCCTTTCCAGAATGACCACGTAGCGACATGCAGTAGACATGTGTGACAATAGCTATGATCAGCTAAAAAAATGTAATGTTTTAGTGTGCTTCTCAGCAGCTCTTGACAAAAGCACCGATGCCAGTGACATGGCAACTTTTTATTTTAATTTCCATTGTAAATTAAAATGCAGCAGATGGTCAGTGGCCAGGGGCAGCTCCTCCAATGTCCGCTGGGGTGGCCTGTGATTCACGGCAGGTTCTGTACAAGTGTCGACTGGTAAGCCACCGGGTAGCTAGAGCTTCTGCCGCATCAGCAGCCCTGGGAATGGCCGGGGCCGTCTTGGGGTGTCCCCAAGTTGATTGGACCTCATGCAGAAAGTCCGGGTGGACAGGGTATATTGAAATCTTTCTGGAGGGAACGGAGAACTGGTCAAAAATGGAGCGCTTCGGCTCTGACTCCTCAGGCCACAGTGGCTCTTTCAACCGAACACCTGGTCAGCACTGCACCGGCCTCACAAAAGGAGCGATCCTGGAATGCCTATTGAGCATGCTCAGTCCCAAGACATCACACGCATTGATCGTGCTTATCCTCTCAAGGGATGCACTTCCTGCAGGTCATGCAAGAATGGAACCCAGGCATCGTTGCAGCAATATAGTTATGCCTACAGGTGGTAACACAGTACAGTACGGTGCATTGGTGGTACTGGCAGGGCCTAAGCAAACTGCGCGTGACCAAGGCAGCAACACAGGAATGCAATTCAAGAACCTGAAAGCGCCTGTTTACAGTTCTCTCCCACTGACAAGCCTTCACAAACCGGTGCCGAAGCTGCCCGCTATTAAGGCATTGGGAAGAAGAGCAAAGATCTCTAACTAGAACTCACAAATTAGTCTGTGCAGCCTGAGGTCTAAACATAGTGCCAGTCCAGGAGCACTAGTGTGCAAGCGAGTCTAAGACCAGACCTTTGCAACTGCTTGAGCAGTGAGCCGCCTGGCTGGAGGACTGCTTTAAAACTTAGAGACTTTTATCAGCAAAAAGAGTCTGGGTCTGCTGTACACCTAAAGCACAGTATCCAAAAAGAGACTGCCCTGCTACCTGCGTAACTAAAGATTCAGCGAAATGGACAGAGAGGACGGGAGCTATTTGGACTGAAGACTTTGTTGCAGCTGTTTCTGGATCCTATTGGGGATTGAAGACTTTGTTGCTGAGAGGTAAGCCTCACACTTAAAAGATAGAGTTCCAAACCAGCCAACCAAAAGTCTAATCTTCAAGGAACCACTGAGTATAATTCCAGTTGCATGTTCCTTTCATGGAACTAAATTAATTGTAACACATTTGCATAGAATTGAACTATTAATCGTTTAGTTTGCACACCTTGCTTGTAAAACAAATTTTAGTGAAAATGAAGTAACTAGAAGTAAATCTACCTCATATTGTTGTATGAAGAATTTACTTTAAAAGTAGACTTGCTTATTGAAATCATGCCATTAGTAAGCTTAAGGTGATATAGTCAAAGATTGTCTGCTTGTGTGTGTGTGCATTAGCAAGCTACTAGATACGTCTCAGCTTGCACACTGTTGCTAAGTGCTGTGGGCATGTGTGCGAGTGAGCAAGCCTTATCACATTTCACTTGGCTGCCAGCTACTTAGCACAGTATGAGAGCCTTGACTTGTGTTTCTGTAAGTAGAAATTAAGAGATTTCTTGACTTTTCTGATTTCTGTATAATAATTGTGTACTTAATAAAACTAGTGTTATTAAACATCCCTTGTGTTTAGTGTGTTCATAGTAAATCCTCGATCTTTGTAACATGTCAATTAAATATTAATAAGAACTAATCAACCCAGATAAACTCTGAGTTATCAATTACAGAATTGTTCTTACAGTTAAATGTACGTAAACCATGTATACAAATTGAAATGTATTCAATACTGCCCTTCCTTGTGAGCAAATCCTCTACCAACTAACATTAAAAAAAAAAAAAAAAAAAAAAAAACACACAACATGTAATTAAACAAGTTAATCCACAAGCTGCTCCCTCTAATGTAAAACAGACATTTGCTTATACTCGGATACATTTTCTAAAGATTTCACTGTTACTTAGCACTGTCAATGGACACTTGGTATAAAAAACCCTGTAACTGGACTCAAAGAAGGGATATGCCCCGGCACCAAAAATGCACTGACTGCCTGCCCACCGCACCCTCTACTGTACTGCAATCAAGCAAAATAATTGACACAGTTGCTGAATAAGCCATTGTCATGTTCCAGCTCCCATATCTGCCATTTTATGCACTGTTAACAGTTATACAGGAACAAATACTATAGAATGATATTTCACAGTAAATAATTCAGAACTGTGAAGAACGGTGTTCACAGTCTCATAGTGCACTTGCAGTAGGTATCTGTGGTAACCGACCAATTCAGCTCTTGCTTTCTGAGAAGTAATACCAAATAATAAATATTAAACTTCCCACCCATTCTGATTACTGGCAAAACAAGCAGATTTCTCAGTTCTAATCCTGGCACTGCAATACAGCTGTGCTCACCTAGAACTGGATCTCAAACCATTGCATTGGTGCTTTTTAAGCTCCAGCAAGCGTAATCTCTTCCATTGTATTAAGTCACTGCTTTTGCATGCTGGGGAAAACAGACACCACACAAAATAAGACAGGGAAGCTGCATATTAGCTTGAAACTACATTTAATGGTAGATGTTTAAAGATACTGTACATAAAGAAAAGAAAAACGTGAGATCTTTGTAATACAGTACAAATCCTAGGAATTATAGGACTTTTGCTCCTTATCACCCTTCTTACCAGCATAGAAAATATACATTTAAAGCAACAGCAATGGGGTGGTCTTTGCAGGCTGATCTTGAGTCTTCACAAAGGGGCATTACAAGTGGTCTTTGGCTAGTCTTTACTGACATTGGTAAGTGGCTGGATGTTTTAATGTTTTAAAGCCAGGGTTCTTAAACCTTCCAACAGAGCAGAGCTTTTTGAAGAAACTCCCTTTCCCACTCCCACACAGCCCTTACCTGCTGAAAACCAGTGAAACCCAGTGACCGTACTTCTCTGCATGCTAGCCTTGCTGTGCTTAAGTGGTTTCAGAAAACAGGGTTATTATGCTTTGCAGCAACAAGCAGCAGGTTACAATGTTACAAAGCCACAGGACTCTACTACACCTGTCACTAAGTGTAAGGCAGGGGTTGGATGAAGGGGACTCTAAGGCGGGCCAGTGGGAGCAACACAGGAAGACAAGATTAGCTGATGCAAATGCGAAACTCCAGGGAAGCTACAGGGGGCACAAAACAACGTTCATATAGCAGGTGATCAAAAACACACACATTAGGAAGGGGGTCACTATGCAACTACATGCCACTTGTAGGGTTAAATTGGCCTGTAAAAACCATAAGCTGTATTAGAAAAAGAAGAATAATCGTTCTTTTAGAACAAATGGTTTAGTTTGGCACAATGCTGTTTACACTAACTGATGTTAATGTTCAAAATGAGAAACAAACACCTGGAGAGTGGATATTATTAATTTGCCATATGGATCTATTTTTTTTTTTTTTTAAATTAACAGGCATTTTATCCCTTTAAAAAAACAGGGAGTTACAGACTGCAGTAAACACCCTTGGATATCCTTAATAAAATGTGACACTTTGTGAAGTGCAGAATGGTTCTGTGCATCCTTGTGAGAGAGCCCAAGTAAAACAGCCCTCTGCAAAGTGGACATTGCTTTGAATCCTTGCGAGACAGCCCAAGTACCACAGCCCTCTGCAAAGTGGACACTGCTTTGAATCCTTGTGAGACAGCCCAAGTACCACAGCCCTCTGCAAAGTGGACATTGCTTTGAAAGGGTGCAATGGCATCAAATGTGAACAAGGGATTCAAATCACACAAGCACAAATAAATGTAAAACACTCATTCACTACATGAAGTGGACAGGAGGGAGGCAGACAAACATAATACAGCCACAGAAAGGAGTAGATAGAAACTCACTCTGGTGATCTGGACGCCCACATTTTAGAAGGTTTTGCTGGCAATACATCAGCTGAAAATGTTAACATTGCAAAAAAATAAATAAATAAAAACAAATAAATAAATTATTAATTAATTAAAAAAATAAAGGAAAAAAATAAGAGTGGAAAAAGAGAAAAAATAAAATTAAGCATTACATGGCAAGCTGTTCCAGTGTTCTCGCACGCAATCTACACAGACCGTTACCCAGAATGGAGAGGGCAGGGGGAGGACAAGCAGGAAAGGGGAGGTACAGGTATAATGACGAGTATTGAGTAGAAGTTGGCTCCGGACTCCTGCCAATGCTCTCACTGACTCACCATTCTAGCAAATATCCTTGGAATTATAATCCAGGCCATGCTGACAATTCTACTTGTGGAGCTGCAGTCGAGGTATTTTCAATCTTTAGGAAGCCATTGCCCATGTGTAATGATGGTAATTCCAATGATCCTTTGCTAACATCTCACTGGCAATTTATTTTTTCTGGCGCTAACGTGGGCATTAACTTTTGTGTTCCCTAGTACCTTTATGCACCACTAACTCATGGCTCATGCCAAGTATTACACTGAGCTGCATGGATAACGACTGCAGTGGGTTTATTCAAGATCCCGTGGAAAGGAATATTGTTTAGATGAAAGACATTTTATACACCATCTGTATCAGTAACTGAGCTAACAGCGTGACTCCATTCATAAATTTGAGCAGGTCTTCTTTACAAGACCGCTGGACACCCGATTGAGGCCATTCACATGGTAAATACATAAGCAGAGGCAAATCAGCGTCAGACCGTGGTAACAATTCCATTGCATTGTTAACAAACTGGCTTTAACCTCCATGCAGCATGCATATAACCTTTACAGAACAGTCACGACTGTGAAAGCAAGCAACCACAGCATACTATGTAAAGATGCAAGCAATATGCAAAGAAAGAGTGAAATGAAGGGGAAACTTGCAAGGTGTGACATTTTTTATTTTATTTTCTCATTCTTAAATGCATTGGGTCAATGGCTGGATTGCTATACATGCATGTACTGTTCAATAACTACTGATACTACATGTAGATGGGTAGTGAGCAGTTTCAATTGAATTTATTTCAACACAGTGATTATTGAGATTCTGATAATGCAAGTACAAACATAAACATACACTGTAAAGTTGATTAACTCTACACAAATTAGTGCAAGGCTTACTGTTCTGTTCACCAGAGAAAAATCTGCCAAGTTGTGCAACTAAACGTCTGACCGGTTGTAAACAGTCATAATTTAATGCCTTAGTAAAATAAAAGGTTAACATGTTATAAAATGGTTTATTTTGTGGTCTAAATTATATCACAATCACACCCAGGAGATGGGTATGCTGCAACAGATGGACAAACTGGGCTGAAGCAAAAAACAGCAGGTGGAAGAGAGCTGTGCGCTGGTGACTGCACGGCAGACAGTCCAGTGGCTGGCTAGGTGAAAGGAGTTATGATGGGCTGGAGCATGCTGAAATGCATAGTCCTCCTTAATACAGACCAGAGTAGTAGTTCACATACTAAGAGAGACCACTAAAAGCATAGGGATGTGTTGAAGGATGCCTAACGCAAGCCTCAGTTGAATAACTAAGTGTCAAATCTCTCCCATGGAGCTGGATCTACAGTAAACCGTGTCTAGTTGCTAGAATCAAGCCCAAAACATATCAGACAAAAATAAGCCCCCCTGTAAAAACGAAATTGAACTACTTAAAACGTGGTGTGTAGCACCAGGGAAAATGCCCCACATGGCATACAGGTCTAATTCACCCTCCAGCTGTAACTTCCCCAAAAAATTTATTAAAATATTAATCCCCCCTCACAAGACCACCAAAAATCGATTCTCCTCCATCCTAAACAAGGTGCTATACAGTGACATCATCAGTGGCCGTGGAATGTTCCAGAAGAATGCGTTAGCTGACCAGTTGTAATAAGTGTAGTGAAATGATTACCTTCCACATACATACCATATGTACCAAGGTCACGAAAGAAAAGCTAAAGGAAATACATCCGTCACTGTGCTGCGATACCTGATAGCTATTAACCCCCCCCCTTGGCTTTGCATATGCACAGAGCATTCAATCAGTGTGCTGTTGTTCACTATGACACCTCTCCTTTACTGCAATAGAAACTGTTAATAGATACCTGGTAATCAGGAGAGGCACACAGGCCACTGGAAGACCACAAGCATGATGGGGCTTTCATTTCAACTAGAAAACAAGCAGGGCCTTCAGCTAATGCACACAATTCATTTGAACAGTTTATCCTGAAACCCTTTTATCCTAGATAACCAAAACGCTATAGTTGGAGTATATCTTTAATATAGGTCACCTGTATCCCAAATGCAAATACCTTCTTATGTTGGAAGTACCAAAAGGAATTGATAAGTTGTATCTTGATTTGTTCAAGTATTTCCAAGTTTCATAACAGGTTGGGTTACAGGAAACATGGATATACCAAATCAGGGGTGTGCCATTTTTGAAAAAAAAAAAAAAAAACTTCGTCTCAGATTCCTTCTTAAAAATGTACTTGTACCCTCCCCGTCACACAAAACACACACACACAAAAAAGTAGAATATAACTTGGAGGATTCTGGTTTTACTTAACAGTGAACACAATCAATCAATTAGTGATTAACAGCGGCAGATCTAGTCTTGTATCCTGACTGATTCACTAATTTCTTCAAGATACCCAAAAGGTTCCCTCTGACCCCACTTCACCTCAACAAATGTAGAACATAGGAAATGTTCCTTTCAGTGCAGTTTGGAACACATTTGCTTGTAACATTCTGAGACAGACAGAATGATTCTTGGTGGTAAATCTCCTTCCTGACCTGTAAGGGCGCTAAGTAATGGGAACAGCGTACTCTAGACTACTTGGCCTGACACTTCGTTCCGAGGGTTAAAAGGAAGTCGGTCATGTAGAAAAGAGACGGAGCTTCGGTACACTAACCCGGAAGGGAAATGATGTGGCAGCTGCGGATTGGAGGAGCGGCTACAATTGAGTATCGCTCATCCTTGTTAGACAGCTTTTTGGGCCTTCCAGTCCTGGCTTTTTCAATTACAGATGATGTTTCTCTGTACTTGTTGATTATGCTTCGGATACCACACCTTGAAAATCGAGTGATGCAAACTATTTCACTCAATGTTTTTCCTTCTTTATGCAAGTCAAGGTTGTCATAATAGTAGAAAACACTAGTGGAGGCTTTGAGTAAATTGTTAATGCTCATAAAAATAGAAAAATGCAACATGTCTAAGACTTTTGCACAGCAGTGTACACAATAAATAATAATTGACTCGAAGAGCCGAGCAGCAAGGAAGATAGCGTGAACTTAGCCGCAGAAAGAGACTGAATCCTGGGGAAGGGGCAGGAGAGCTGCCTGCTTTGCAGACCAAAAGAAAAATGGCACTGATCCCTATGCGACAGTCGTGGATAAGCACTGATCCAGTATATTGAGAGGGGTTAGCGTCTGTCGCCCTGCCAGCCCTGGACACACATGGTTTGTTAAGGCCTGTGCTATGAGCTCCCTACCTGCTTGTGTGCGTGGTCATAGGAGTTAATGTGGTTGTCGAACTCCTGGTGCTTTTGGTACTGCTTGTCACACAGCTCGCAGTAGAAATTTGCTCTCAGATCTTCCAGAGCTTTGGCGATTGCCTTCTCCTTCTCGGCATAGTCCTTTGGAAACAGACAGATAAAGCACATTTTAACTGACAGCGAATGCTTCTTCACGTTCATTTCTAACCATGTTTTGGAAGAACAATTTGTAATCGAAACCAGTAGGGAACCAATCCTGTTAAGATTTGCGATTTGTTCATATTCCGATTGCAACCTATCCCATGCTAAAAACCTGCCCCCTGTGAGTGTTTACTGATGGGTATGGATCTATGCAGCAGTCTTCAAAGTAACAGAGAAAGTCAAGAGTGTTGTGCTAGAATTACAAATGCTGTATCGACGAGCTACAATGCCTTTAGATGTCTGACAATTATTTTCTAAAGTAAGACAGCAAGAAAGAAAGGTAAAGAAAGTAATGTTTGGGATACTCCGGGTACACAACTAATTTGTGTGATCATTTAAAAGGGAGAAAAACAGATAGGCCTGGAAATGACTACATTTTGTAAAATAAAAGCTAATTTACAGCACCAGTTGCACTGTGTAATTCACAGTACCGGTTGCACTGTGCAATTTACAGGCGGCACGGTGGTTAGCGCTGGATCCTGGGTTTGATTCTGGCCTAGGGGTCTGTCTGTGTGGAGTTTGCATGTTCTCCCTGTGTCTGAGTGGGTTTTCCCCAGGTACTCAGGTTTCCTCCCACAGTCCAAAGACATGCTGTTCAGGTTCATTAGTCATTCTAAAGTGCCCTGTGTGTGAGTGTTTGTGTGTGTGTGTGGTGCCCTACAATGGACTGGTGTCCCATCCAGGGTGTAGTCCTGCCTTGCGCCCTGTGTCTGCCGGGTTAGGCTCTGGCTCACCGCGACCCTGTAAAGGATTAAGCAGTTAACGATAACGGATGGATGTGTAATTACAGTACCGGTTGCACTGTGTAATTTACAGTACAGGTTGCATTGTGTAATTGACAGCACCAGTTGCACTGTGTTGCTGTATTAGAATAGTAAGCACATCCTTTCTAGCCCAATCTAACTGTCTCTGTTGCTTCTCCAGCTATACTTCTGTTTGCCAAATAAACTACACAACGCAAAAAAAGATAACACAAATAACTACCAAAATAGTACTGTCAAATACAAGCCAGGCAGTGCACGATGGTAAGTAAATGCAGTTTACAACTGGAATGACAACCTCTTTTTTTGTAGTTAAAATGAACACAAGCGCAGGCTTAAATATAAGCAGGAGTTTATTTAATTTTACAAAGCAGGGCAGTTATTTATTGCAAAGATATATTTGTGCATTTGCTTGAGGTTTGTACTGCAAATGATGGCAGTGCACACACGAGTGATCAAAATAAATCTGACTTATGAGTTAATTAACAATCTGATTAACAAAGTGTCATCCAGCTATATAAACAGACTTCACATTTTATGGTTTTAAGACTCATGAAATTATTAAAACATCTAGTGAACTAGTGGTGTGAGGTCTGGAAGTATTAAAAGAATAATCTCTGTTTTGATCAACTGTACTGGTATAAGCAACAAGCTCTAAGGTCTGGACTATTATTACAAATCCTCTTTTCTGTGCTTTTCTGCTGTATTGTTGGTTTTACATATATGCTTGGTACCATTTCGTACTTGTCCCAATAAATATGTTGGGGAGGAAAAAATGTATGTGAAACGTGACCCAGTGGTTCCAAACTCTACATAGAGCTACAATCAGCACCTGAAAAG
Organism: Polyodon spathula; assembly: GCF_017654505.1. Classification (NCBI taxonomy): domain Eukaryota; kingdom Metazoa; phylum Chordata; class Actinopteri; order Acipenseriformes; family Polyodontidae; genus Polyodon; species Polyodon spathula. Next base: position 40,980,220 of record NC_054545.1, read on the forward strand.
CTCAATGCTGCAAGGAAAGCTCTACCTTGTATTTCTGTCTCAGCTCCTCTGTATCCTCCTTCTCCACCTCCAGAGCTCGCCTCCTCTCTGTCACATCCTCTGCATAGTCCAGCTGGAACAGTGAGAACACACGCTCAGGGCATCGCTTACTGAGAGCATTCACTGCACAACTGCTGTACTGCCCGGACCTTCTGAAGCGTTCGGGTTATTACACAGGGAGATTTAGCACTGTGGGTAACTAAGCCTTTACTAATCTGGAAAGCACTACCACCAAGCTGTTCAGATTTCATACAAAACATTTTTAGCTTCTCCAAGTTTGGTTAACCGGGAATGCACAATCGCAAGCACCTTGCAAATAAAACACAGGGTTTCACCAACACTTCACAGAACTGCGACACTGCCAATTTTCACCAGAAACCTGCGACTGCCAGATAGCAGATAAGTAGAAATTTTCATCGCAGATCCTAGTTTAGGACATACCATGGCGCTGATACTACTAGCTTGCTGTGGACCTGTAATAATAAAATATTATATAGCGCCTTTCATAGTGGACCACAATCACAAAGCGCTTTACAGAGGCAGGCTGTGAACTGTGCATTATACGCAGAGTCACTTATAATAGGACATTCATTTAACATCTCATCCGCAGGATGAAGCACAAGGAGGTTAATTGACTTGCTCAGGGTCACACAGTGAGTCAGTCAGTGGGATTTAAACTGGAGACCTGCTTGACACAAGCCCTGGACTTTAACCACTGGACCACTCTGCCTCCACACTACACTATGCTTTCCCCTGTAGCCACCTCCATGTTATTGCTACAAGGTCATTTTGTAATATTTACAGGTAGAAAACTATTGGAAACCTTATTAGAAGACAATAAGCCAATTTTCATATTCTTAATTCTTAATTTCAAAGCTTGAATAACTAAACAAATACTTTACTAAACACATGGCATTTGCCATTTCATCCCTATTATTCACAACTGAATTATACCAATTAGGTAAATTTCCGGCACCAACAGTTGTGATTAGACAGTACTGAAACACATATTAACCTCTTGCTCATTCCAAGCCCTTGGCACTGTGGTTTCAAGCCATATTTAAATGTTCCAAAATCCTACAGTATTACACTCACCACAACTGTGCTACTAAACACTGCCCTCTGCAGGCGATGCTGAAGCAGTGCAGCCCTTACCTCCATTTCCATTCTCCCCATTCCCATGACATCATACTTGAGGATAATCGGGACAGGGTCCGTCCTGCCTGTAAAAGGGAAACAGAGAGAGGGGAGTGAGGGCAGGGAAGAGTGAGCTCAGTGCATACTTTGCACAGTAGGTTGTTAGAGATCTTGCCTTGGAATGCAGAGGCCAGAAAGCTACAGTGAACCAAACACAAGCCATTCTCACAGCTTACAACTGTTTGTTTTTATTCAATCAAATTAAAATGTGTTTTTTTTTTTTTATTATTTAATTCTGCTATTAAATCTTTGTATGAAGGCGGTAGCACGAAAACAAGCCCAAAATTAGAGTTTTAAAATGTATAGCAGGCTGCAATCAATCAGATAATAGAATTTCCCCAAGTGTATAGTACAGCACAGGACTGTATCGGTTGGCCCAATCCTCAGAAACCTGCAATCTAAGAATTAGTTTATGAGGACAATAAATATAAAGGCAGTTTAACAGGGAGAGAGCAATTTGGAAAGAGCCGGACTAAAGTCTTAAGCAACATGCATTAACTAGTGCGGATGGCGGCGTTTATGGCTGCAAAAATAAACACTAGGTGAACACACAATGAGGATGACGAGAACAACAACAACAACGAGGATTCTTTACTTTCTTTTTCCTTTACTATTTACGGCTCAACTACACAAGGTGGCGATGTTCCTGTACGACAGCTAGTTTCAACGCTTTGTTAGCAAGCTGTGAAAAGGACAAGTGGAGAAAAAATTCACTTAAAAAAATAAAATAAATAAAGAATCAGACTATGTTGGAGATTGATACATACTGTTTGATTCACTCATAACCAGCCAAACAAAGCAAAGAGTGGAGACAAGCACTTTACTACGACAGCGGTTTCACATCACGGCCTACAGACTCACCGCGATGGGAGAGCAGAGCTTATACTTACCTGGATTTGAATGAGGAGGGGGGGGGGAATGGTGGGAGGGCTCCTTAAACAAAAGGCACAACACATAGCTGCTGCTGCCAGGTATGTTTAATTAAAACTGATCAAGTTTGTCGGTGCGTTTCGATTCCCTTTGTTTTTATGCCCTTGTGCAAAAGCCAATTATTGTTTAAACCAGAAAGGGGCTACGAATTAATACCTAGAACTAAGATAAAGGTTAAAAAGAAAAAATCTTTTACATAAGAAAATGTGAGGAGTTTTATTTATTTATTTTTTTACGGTTTCACCCAATGGTCTTCTAACTGAAGTTAAAGCAGGCAGTAATTCTGCGGCTCTGCAGGGGGCTTGCATTTTACTGTTTGTTAAACGGTCAAAACACGACCAATAAAACTTTGTTTGTGATGGGCTGACTCTCTAACTAAACTGAATTAGATCTGTGATTAATACAATTAAATTTCTAGCCCAGAGTCAGGCTTTTTTTTTTGTTCTTTGGCAGGTGGATGGGTTAGTGGCTACAGCCCAATGATATGATTAGAATAGCTTCATTCCAGGGCTGCTGTACTGAACTGTATCATTGTTTGAAATGATGACCTCCACAGCAGTTTCTCCGAGCCAGCTGACCTTCCTCGGTGAGGTGTGGAATTGCATACCTCTGTGGCACTGTGTGACCTGGCTGAAACAAACCTGTGGGGAGTGTGCGACTTGGGGCATCTGTGATATAGGAGAGGGTCTGTTTCATAAAAAACACCAGCTCTCCAATAATCATTCAAAAACTCTGCTTTCCTAAATTCTGTGTGCCCTAAGAATCCACGATTACAAAACTTCCTTTAAAGAGTAAGTAGCAGGGTCCAGAAAAATATAGCGTTACATATCCCCACGTGTTGCTACAACCGTTTAAATAACATGTCATTTTTCTTTTCACTAACATCCTGACAACTTTTTACACTTAAACCTTTAAAGTCTGTTTCAAAGCTCTTTTCAGGTAAATGCTTACCCGTGTCCACCTTTTAAAGACATTCTATTTTCCCTATTGGTGAATTATCAAACAAAATAAAAGCATAAATAAATGTAAACAGACCTGTGAAATGTCCCCTTGTACTGGACACAGCACTCTTTCTTTAGTAGAAATATTTCTGATCTTCGATGCAGCTGGCGTCTTTCATTAAATACATTTTAAACAAATTGTGCAGCTCTAGTCTAGTCTATGCAGTGTGTTCAATCATTTACTGGAAGCAAACTAAACCATCTGCCAGGTTCCTAAATGTAGTGTAATAAAGCACATTTTTAAGACTATAAAAAAAAAGTGTGTTTACAGGGGACGGGAATTTTTACAGGGGACTATGTATTATAAGGTAAATTTAACAGAAAACGTGAAATCTGAGGGGGGTTGGGGGGAGCCTTACCTATAGTTACTGCTGTATGAGCACCAACAGTTACATTTCTACTAAATATTTCTGACGTTTAAAACGTCAGCCAACCAAACGTACAGAATTTTGTCTGAATGATTAAACTATTAAAACACCCCTATTTTATGCTCATATAAGCAGAATCCCACAATGTATACATATCTATATCAGTGTAACAGAGCCCTCATATCCAATAATTCTTATCAAGCCAGTGGATTGGGTTGGTTGTCCAGATTAAGACAGATGTTTTCCACCTCCTTGCTCACAATCACAGCTGCGAAGGTCAGTACCCAGCAGTTTGCCTCAATTACTTTATCTGTTTCTATACTTTTTGCAGTAGCAAGTGCCAGTGCTCCTTGTAATGGGGGAAGGGGAAGGGGAAATCAGATTTGGACAGTATTAGATTTTTACGGTTGAACTGATTCGCAGTTTCAAAAACACAAAAGAGAAATATCCCTCCTAGCATTACCAATTCAAATGGAAAAGGATCAGACAAGTGTGCATTAAATAAATTAACCAGAAAAATAAAATAAGACCAAGCAGAATGAAGGCTAAAACAGAGATAGAACTTAAGCTTATTTTACTGGTGCACTGATGACATTAAAAAAAAAAAAAATTAAATTACAAATCTGGGAAAAATAAAAATTACCACTAAGTTTACCATCACCACAACATGGCCAGGATCATAACGCTGCAAAAAAGAAATACCAATTGGTTAAATCAGAAACAAATCAGGAACAAAGGCGAGCTGTGAGGGCCAGGCAGTAGGGTCTCCTTTCTGCACTGACAGAAAAAAAACAAACAAACAAAAAAGCAGGAACTAAGAAAATGCACTGGAGTCCAAGAAAGAAGCATTGGCTGAAAATTCAGAAACAAAGCTGACATTCTCTCGCTGTGACTAGTTAGTCAGCCTGCCATCAATGAGGCTACGGGTCTGTAAACGAGACAATCGTGCAGTTTTTGTACAATATTACTTGTTTTGGGAGATGTATAAGTGTCTTCTGCTTTTGACTGACTGATGACTGCACAATTGAACCTTGTGTCAAAATACTGCTACATCATGCCTTGACAAGGGCATATTACCTCTTTCAGACTATGACAGGATGACTAATTAAATAGTTGGGCACATATATTAGTATAAATGACTGATTGCTTATTTACTCTCCACTGCAGGCTAGTGGGCCTATGGGGATAGCAGCACCAAATAAGGTTCGCCAGATTTAAACATATGTCAAGTAACACATTCTCCTGAAAATGACAAAACACAAAATGTGCAGTATGAAAAAGTACCATGACTTACATTCAAGTATGCGCATGTTAAAATGCATGTGTGACACACTTACAAAGATACAGACGATGCCACAGGCACAGCCATTTATCCTTGATAACTTGTGCTAAAGGCATGAAGCTCTTGCAAATTTGCATACCCATTTTGGACAAGCCTATATCATATCAAACGGCTAAACTAATGTTCAACAACAAATGTTACACAACTATGGCTTTTAAAACAGCTACAGGACAAATACATCACTTTTCTGTGTGCCGCTGCAGAGATCAATTTCACGTCTTTTTGCGGTCATATTTCAGTAACATTTTGTAAGATTTGCATTGTACAAAGCCACATGGACTTTTATTATCGCTGAATACAACATGTCATAATGTTTCTAAACAGTGGACTTAGACGCACCCTTCAGCAACGGAACGTTCCACTGCTACACATTCTCCTATTGAAAGTTTTCTAATTATTTTTTTAGAAGCGCATTCCATCTATACATTTAGATGATTAGCACCCTCTGTCTGTAGTCATTAGTCATTTTTTTCCCCCATAATTCCTGCTTTTCCCGTTTCCCCAATATATTCCATTATTATCTTTTCTCTTTTACGTCTCCCTTCCTCTTTCCCTTTTCCCAACAAGCTACTAATGCTTAGGTCATATATCCTCATATTCATCAGCTTCCTCTTCAAGTTCATTCTTTGTTCTTCAGATTTCTCACATTCTATTACATTATGCTCAACCGTGTCTGGAATTTCACACTTCTCACATAAACCACAGATATATCTAATCTAAATACATGACCATTCAAAGTAGTATAGCCCGGCGATGCAGCATTTGACAAGATGCACAAAACGAATGGTGCATGGTCAGTGGTTTTTCAAAAACTGAAGCAGGAAGTGAGTTTTAGAAGCACTTATACACTTATTGCTGGGTCTCGTCGGGCAACAAGGCTCTATGCTGTGTGACTTTCAACATTAAGTTTTGCGTGTTTGCCATAAATATGTCAACAGTGGAATTTTCTAAAAAAGATGTGCTTGTTTATTTTATGACAATCATCGCAGATTACATGCTGTGCAGCTCATACTAGAAGTCTTATCCTACTTCACCACAGGCAGAACTATGAAGGGAATACACAGCTCAACGAGTTACAGAAAAGCCCTCTCTGACTTCCACAGCAGACCTTCCGTACACTGCAGCAAGACATTTCATTTCAAAAGGTAACACGACAGCTGATCACTTTTATCACAACACTGTTACCCTGTATAGTACCCTATTTATAAAGAAGAGGGTGCATTTGGCAGGACACAGTGTACAGAGATCTTTAATGCAGGGTTTTACTGCTTGCCAAGATTTTAAATCTGACCTTTTCGTACAGTTACCTTTTTATGGGAAATGTTCTTTTAGCATACACGTGCCAAAGACCACATTTCACTTTACTCTTTCAGAGACAATGTCCAGATATATTAAATAAAAAAATACATATTTTCTTATTTTACATTTTCTAATTCATCTGGCAGTGAAAGAGTTGACAGCAAGCTTTGCTAAATCCCTAAGGAGTCTTGTGGTATTTCAATGACGGCAACGCAAATGATGAAGGCATGCACTGAAGCAGTTTGACAAGAACAAGCTTTCACCAGCAGGCTTAGTCTCCTCACATCAATCCAGCTCAGGAGAGAGGCAACCAGTTCAGCAACCCACACCACTAAAGCAATTAGCGGGATGCAGGCCTGCTGCTTGACGATTCAGGGCTTTTCAAACACTCATCAGATCATAACATACTACGAATTTATGACAGGATGTGCAACAAACACTGGAACTAATTGTGTGCTTGGGATGGGGAAGGGAAGAACTGCATGTTATAATGCATTACTGAATTTGAGTCACATATTCAAGTTTCTTTTTTTTTTGTTTTATTTTTCTTTCATTCAATTCTTCATCTAGGCTAGGCACTTCCTTCAATCAATGCAGTAATTACACTGATGGCAAGGCTCGACTTCACCCACCAATGAAGAATGAAAAACAAATTGAATGCCACTAAAAAAAGGATCTGCAGGTCACCGGTGGCACAGAGCATTTTTATACATAAAGTGCCCGTGGCAGTGTGCCTGGTGCACTGGCATACATTCCTGAAATACCCAGTTTAATTAAAGAGAAGGTCACTACAAGCCTCCTACACAGAGCTAGGAGCTACATGCATGCAAACATTATCTAAAAACAAACAGCCGCCTGTAGGTAAGTTTACGATCGTTGGATGCAACGCTTCCCCTTTAAGGTGAAGCCACTTAATTGCAACAGTTTCTATGAAAGCAGACCATGAACTCGTCCTGCAGTGGATTTCATAAGGCACAACCTCAGAAGAATATGAAGAAGCCCTTGCCATCAAACAAGACATATAGAATATCTGAACATATTTCGTTCTCTGAAGAATGGCAGCAGGGAAGGTAGGTATGCAGCCCAGAGCACACTTTTTGAAAATACAAGGAGGTACTGACCTTGACAATTTTATCAAAAGTGGCAATGTGTACACAAACAAGCATGCACTGCATTATTGCTCCGCTCCCACACACAGACAAAAGCATGGTTACGAATTCATGGGAGTACATGTTCATATTCAATGAACTTATTTTAAAACAAGCAGAGAAATGTTTACAGCAGAAATAAGCAATTTTCTTACCATGTCTGAAAATTTTTAAATTGGAAAACCATTAAAGTAAATCCATTAAATATGAAACTGATGTACAGTGCTACCTCGTTATAATGAAACCAGTTATAGTGCGGAAACGGTTATAAATAGGGCTGTAACTCAACTAAATAAATTTGATTGTTTAATTTATGGGCATTAATTGGTTAAATCGGTAAATTAATTTGCGCACATTTTTACAAAGGTAACGATCTTACAGCAGCTGTCCTGCATAGTAATACTAAAAAATCTATATAAAAAAAAAAGCCCAGTGGGAATTTGGTCTTTTTAAAAGCATTTTTATTATTATTTTTATTTCATTAAATGTAATACACTTTCACAGTAAAACCGTCCTTTCAGGCCACTGTCACATACTTAAAAACACAAGACAGGTGAGCTGCATTTCCATCGTCAGGAGTTTAATCTCTCATTACAGCTTCAGACTTAGCTTCCTGCACTTTGTTTTTATTCGATCTGAATCTTGTTAGAGGTACCTGAGAATACTGTCGCTATCGACACGTGATTGCTTAGCATGCTGTTGTAGTCAGAAATCAGAGAAAGTAATTCCACATAATTACCTCTATTTAAGGAACTGGTGCCTTCATCGTGCCTCTGAAAGCCAGTTCTTGCTTGCCAATGTGAAAAATAGAATCAATAGTGAAAGTGTTTAAGAACCTCACGATTTTTTCTTGCTTGCTCATTATGTTGTATTTTATGTTTGCAATTCTGTTTATCCATTTGAACATCAATCCAGGTTTGTCCAAAAGTTTTGAGCGTAACAGTGGCTCGCAAGTGACTTTGGGAAGTTTTTGTGCTGACTTTGATAGACATCCTAGATTGCTGCAGCCAGTGCGGTTCCATATCGCCTTTCCTGTACTGAACAAAAGACAGTTCCAGCAGTAATCTTTTTTTAATTGACAGCTACCGGTAAGCCACAGATACCTTTTCATAATTTGAATTTTGGAAGTGGTGAGTATCTCTCTTCTCTTCCTGTGTCAGTTCGGATATTTGTGGTTTAAACCTCCTTTTTCAACCATTTTTCTGAGAAAGTTTTCCTTGAAAATGTAATCATAACCAAATCGCCTACAATGTCTCCGTTGTCTGATGACACTTTTTAATTTGTAAAAAGCAATTCTAAACTTTTCTTCCAAGTTCAATGTAATTCTCAGTAACGGTCTCTATATTAGCAATATCGCGCAAAATTCAGTTATTCTTACACTGCGCACCCTAGCATATTTATGTCCCACTTCTGCTCACTAATGATTGGACAGCTGTATAACAAGGAGCAGATTTCTGACTCTCAGTCTACATTCCTTAAATCATTCCATCTATTTGCCTATTCATTTTAACTCCACACTGGACACAGCGATTCTCTGTAGCTAAAATGTTTGATCCTTACTAGGCTGTTTCTGACACAGAACTGAAACAGCTCATTTTGATTGTATAATTAACACACACACTTTATATATGTGTATGTATGTACGTATGTTAAACACACTACACCCACAGTAGACAGACAGGGTCCTATTCTGTTGCAGGGCAGGTGCATATGTAGGGAAATAAAAGCCATCAAGTCAGAATGACATGGCTGTGCTGCTTCCGTTTTCCTATAAAACCAGATGGTCTCATCCACTGCTACAGAAGAGAGTATTCAGCTATCAGGTCATGTTTTATGTCATAAGTGCCAAGTACAATCCAAATGCAAGGAGCTAGATGGGTTGAAACTGACACAAAAGCTAGACTATAATCTTGTGCATTTAAAAGTCTTTGCTCTACTTGTTAGTGGAATAGAAGGCTAGTATTGTGATAGCAGTCAAGCTGTTCCTATGTCCCTCGCAAGCTACAGTACTTCCAGGACAATTGTGCTGCAGGATTTACTGCTGTTAACAGAAAAAGCACTTCAACTGGTCAGGCTTTCCAGTGAAACTAATGGAAAGAGAGAACAAAAAGACATGGCTTTTTGATGTGCCAGTTCTGGGGGTTCTTTTTGGTGTTAAACTAATTGTAGCTAATAAAAATGCTGTTTTACTCTGCCATGCACATCGATTGAATATATAGGTCTCAAATTTGCACTTTTGAAAGAAACACATTAACAAACATGTACATTCCATTTAAAACACCTGATACTACGATTGATTTAATACATCTCTATGAGCTGTGCTTTTAGATTGTATTTCTTGGGTCATTTTGCATGGCGGATAAAATTGTCCCCACCCCTTTACTGGTTTTATGCTTGTCAATAAGCAATCATCAGGTTCCCCTATTGAATGACATGCTTTCAGCCAGTAACAATTTGATCCAGAACACATTGCTGGGGTGAACTGACAAAGGAAGTAAAGCAGTAACAGGCATTCTAGAACTCCAGGCATGCAAACTGAGAACTTTCTTTAACCTAATGCAGTGCCACATGTCTGTTTTAAAATGAACATACATTTTTGCTATGTGTATTTCTTTCAAAACTGCACATTTGAGACCTATGTAGCTAATGGGCGTGTTTACGGAATTAATTACTTTAACTGGGAATGTATTTGTCTTTCTTCAGATTTGGACAATATGACAGAGCTGGGTCAGCAAAACACACTGCATTTGACAGATTCAAACCCAGACCCCCTAAAACATGGTTGACTCACATGATCTGAGACAATGACTCGAACCCTGGACTCCAGATGCATTCTCTACCATACCCTACCCAGTCTCTAAGCAATAGGCACCTTTATTCGTTACAACTTGGAATTTAATGCAGAACCTACAATAGCTACAGCTTTAAAAAAATCAATAAACGTACAGTCGGCACTGCTTTATCGAGTGACACGCTGGGAGAAGTGACACGCTCCTGAATAAGCGGCTGTCCCAATTAAACGAGACATTTGAGATGACCTTAGTCACACTTTTTTTGTTTATAAATGAATAGAAAAATGGAATTACATCACATTATGATTAAATGTTAAATACATCATAAAATCTGAGTTTTTTTTATTGCTAAACGAATGAACCGCTGTTTTTTATTTTGACGTGAAATAAAAAATGAAATCCCACCTCTCCTTGTGATAAGGTATCTGAGATGTTGGTACTTTCTTTGCAACAGTAGCCTGAGACTCCTGCTTCTTCAAGGAGTTCAACAAAGTTTACGCAAGTCACAGCGTAATCACGCACTCACTGCACTGTGCGCGAACCTGTCTTCCTCTGAAAAAGCGATCGCCATTCATCATTTGAAAATACTGTATCCCAATTAATTAAAATCATGTCCCAAATAAAACAAATAGCATTAGGAAGAACTGTCTCCCAGAATTATATCCCATGAAAGCAGAAATCCTGTTTATCAGTATCCCGATTAGGCAGCGCCGACTGTATAAAAAAAGATAGATGTTTGACAGATGGATAGATGTTGAAGAGGAAAGACAGGAACATAAATATAAACACAGACAAGACAGATACAACTTACCTTGCATCGTTTTTCCCAGTCCCTGTCCCAGCTTCCAGCCATGTTTCTGGAGTAACCGGTGTCCGACATTATCCTGACGGACAGAACAGAGAAGAAAAACCAAAAATATTCCAATAATAAAAGCACCCTTCCCCTGCAGATGTCAAAATTATCACAAGATGAGGAACAGGTACATAGTTACTATGGAGAATACACAAATGCATGTCAGAAAGTGCTAGAGGAAAGGGCTGGGGATTGGAAGGGGCTATCTCCCCTGATCTCGTTCATGGTATGATTCAGCCAGACAGTGCATAATATTTAAAGAGAAAACATAGCAAAGTTAGGTGGTGGGCATTGAAATGTGTCGAATATTTAACACCATATCTAGGTAGTAGATGTTTTAAATCTATTACACTACATAAACATTGTACATAAGTGTAGTGATACCAATCATCTGAAAGAGCATTACATTACAGCAGGCAACAGAAGAGGCATTACATTCTACTTTAGGAGTTTGGTGTATGCTTGAGTGTGAGTGGCTTCTGTTAACCTCGAAATTTACCAAGTAAAATGCATGGCTGCCCCACCACTATGAAAAAACAAACAATCATAGCAAGTTATACCAGGCTGGATTCAACTGGGTTCTGAACGCTAGCATGCAGCCGTTTGTTAAAAAACGAACTATAAAAAAAAACAAAAAATTGTGAAGTTAGTCAAAAACAAAATACATTAAAAAAAAAGTAAAATGAAAGAAAAAAACAATAAAACCATTCAAAAAAACATCAATAAAATGATGATCTTAACGTGTTATCTAACAGAAGAGTTACGGTTAGGATGGAACAGGCACAGCCATAGCTTAGACAGCAAGAACTATTAGTGCATGTAGGGGAAATCAGCAAGCAGAATGTCTCATGTCTCCTTAGCGTCTGAATGCATTCTAATGTATAAACAGCTACTGACTACACAGAACTGCAACCTGCCTTCCCTCTCCTTATACTTACCCTGCCCGACCCACACTTGTAAACAGGAAATCTTTATGCATTGGCATACGATTTGAAGAACTCCATTTCAGATGGGGGGCTCTTCTCTGAAACATGGGGCTAATCACTGTTCTGCGTACTGCCTCTCAAAAATGCAACAAATTTCCAATGAAAAAAACTTGTAATTGAACAAAACAAGCAATTTACCGCAGAAACAGAATTTGACACAATTAGGGGTTTTCAATATCCAAGTTTGACAGAGAGCGAATAAATCAGAATGAACAATCTCCCTCCCGACCTCGGAGGGCTCTGTGTAACAGGAACAGGGTGCCCTGTACTGGATGGTTTGGCAGTTCATTCCAGGGTCAATCGGAAGCCAGCCATCCAGGCAAGGGGCGGAACCACAATACCAGAAGTCATCGCCTAAATGCAGAGGGCGATGTGTCAATCACGGAGTGGAGGATACATGACTGGCCGTGCCACCGAAAGAGGGCGTGACAGTATTTAGGGGAAGTGGTCGAGCTATCTGTTCCTTCGTTGTGGTTACTGAAAGGACTCGTTTTGGAAACGGAAGTAATTATTGTGAGTGTTTTCATGTTATGTTTGTTTGATTGTGCTGTTTGTCTTTTTGTGACTGTTACACAGCTAACACAAACCAGGAGCTGTAGCTTCTAGCCAGCACCAAAACCTGAACCCCACTGCACCACTGTTTCACAAACTGTTGTCTTTCACCCCACCTGCACTCGAGCACTCACTGTCTGCAGAAGTAACCGTGTCTGTGTTTGGTGTTGTTATAAAGTGTCGTATTATTTTGGGATTGAAACCCTTGTTTTGCATGGAACAATACACATGGCTGTGTAGAGCCCATGCTTATTATTTAAGTGTTGTTGACATGCAGCCCAGCCAAATAAAGGAGCTGTTTTATTGAACTTTCTTGTGTGTGTTATTTCTGTGCACTGCAACCCACTGTCACACCAAGTGATCAAACAGCTCTTGAGATTTGGGGGCCTGCTTTTCAATAGGATCGATATGGGACGATTTTGGCTAACAACTGGAGTTTCTAAGGGGCTTGTAGGACAGCTTTAAAGTCAATAAAAAACCCCAATACTAATCCGAACGGATTGTGAACATCTTGAAATACTAAAAGAAACTGAATACATTCATGCCAAACACTTAAGACTTTCTCAATGCCTTCAGATTCCCTGAAGAGAAAGACTAGTCAAAACTTTTGGTCATTGTATTTAATACTTGTTTTTTTTTGTTTTTTTATATATTTCTAAATTTAGCAAGTGTTTTATCATTGCAGATGACTGTGAACATGGTTTTCACCAAACCATTATTCTATTTTTATTGTGCTCAGACATTACTCATCTTTCCAACCAAGTTGTCAACTTCTGAATGCTAAATCAGCCCACTACTACAACAGTGGCAGTGTTGAAAAGAAGCCTATAATACATGCACAGCTATGTGTGTGCGTTGCCTGTGATGCCTGTTTTCCATTTGCAGATGAACAGCTCAAGCAGTCATGTAAAATTGGTACTGACATGCAAATGAAGGATACTGTACCTCAGGGTACAAAGCAAGCATTTTTCACTTGCATGTTAATGTGTGGGCTTCTTTCCCAGTTTGTTTGGGGGCCTGAACTTTTACTCTAGCTAATACAGTATATGGTTTTCCATTTCAAGAAACTGCCTAAAAAGATCTAATTCAACCCGATTGCTAGTAAATGCATAACAAAGTACTGTAGGGGTAGAATAAATTCTAATTTGAGTCGAAAGTAAAGGAATAAACAGTCGAAGAGGTCAAGTCACTACTTTCAGATGTTTCTTAAATCACGTATTTGATATGTATTTTATAAAATATGTTTAACACTGCTGTTTGTGCACTACATTTTAATAAATGTATATGTTAATGGATTACAACCACAACTGCACCTCCTGCCATCTGAAAGCACACACACTACACAAACTAGCTCACAGTCACTTTCCTATTCGACTATTCAGTGCTAGCCCTACTGTAGCGAACTGTACTGTAAATACAACAGGGCAGAAAAGCACAGCACAGCACACAACAGGCTACCAGGGGACTGTTTGGATAACAGAGGTGTTGGATAATCGAGGTTCAGCTGGAACTGGTTTACATGCAAGTCCCACAAATGTCAAAATCTGAAGTGTGGAAACGTGGTTACAATTTGCAATCCCTCTATTATGGCTAACTGAGGCCGCCTGCACAGTTCAGATCTTCAGCTATCGCTGCACATCTGTCTTCTTTAATTAAATCCATGTTTAATTTTGTTAATTTAAAAAAAAAATAATAATTACCACCAAGTGGTACAGAGGAATTGTTGCGCTGGTGCCAGACTTCAACCTAGAATAGAAATACCAGCAAGTGTTTATTATGAATGTGTTCTGCATTCATAATAAATCAATAAAATATATTGTACAGTACATTTATTCTCAAAGAAATGTAGCTGAGACAGGAGGATGAGACATTGTGCAGGCTTTGCAGTATAAATTAATGCACCAAAATAAAAGACAGATGAAGCAGTACGCTGTTTTCAATAGCTATGCAAACAGAGCGAAAGCATTTCCATACAAACCTGGCTTTAAAAACTGGGCTGTCAAAAGAACAGTTAAATGTAACACTGTGTAAGAAACTGTCCAATCACTAAATGTAGTTCAGCTTTGGGATTAAATGGGGTTAAATCTATCACGTGCATAGCCATTCCCTAATTAGATCATTTAGAGCTAACTGGGGGAATGGCCAGTTAGATTGGAGTGAGTTTTTGAACTGTGTAGTGAATGCCAATGCCCAGCTTACACATATTTATTGTATTTTTTTTTTTTTTTTTTTTTTTTATTTGTATTCATTTTCCAATTTTTCTCCCAATTTTTGGATTGTCCAATTATTATTCAAGCTGGTTCACCACTGCAGCCTCTGACCTAACTCAGGAGAGGCTAAGACGAGGATGAGCACTCATGGTACATTTATATTGGATAGAACAAATACCAATATTTCTGCGAGTTATGAGCACAATATCTACTACATTTCTAAAGTTCCTCTGTGCATCGGGAAATATGACCGAGTAATTCCCAGGTCACTGCTGGCAATACTCTGCTTTAATCAATCCGGGAGCTGTTTCACAAAGCACTTAAAGACAGCAAGCTAGGAAAAATACATCTTAGCAGTCTGTTAGATAAAAAAAAAATGTTCAAGACAGAACAGTATGTTTTTGCAAAAATCAGCTCATCTGGACTTGGATAACTAAAAGATAAAAAGTTTATTTCAAGGAACGTAGGTTGCAGTAGCTCTTTGGTGATCGGTTCTATTATTTTGCTACTTTCCACAGGGACTAATTTCCAAGTTGTAGGAGTGCTCTCTAGTCTGTGCTACACTGCTCCCATACCACTGATTGCAGAGGTTCCTGAGTGGACTGTACCTGAGGCTGCCCACAATACACCAGATACAGGGTGACAGGAACTGAATGCTACCCAGTTATGCATGCAAGGCAGAGCAACAGAAACAGGTCCCCAAAAACACAAACTGCTAGCTGGCTACAGATTACACACAATGAGTGGCTGTAAAAGAGGCCAAGCTGTATCGCTACTGCATACAGCTCCTTGAAGAGAAATATTTAGCCCAAGCCGGCCAGCTGCTGTGAAATGTCATTTTAGCGACCCTATCGTGTTGCTCTGCAGGCCCCAGGGAGAACTGACGGTTATCTCTGTGACCACCTGTCTTCTAGTAACACATGGCTCGGATTCTAACTGCACCCACCCCCCACCTTTATATCTGTCCCACATGTTGTTTCCACTTACCATTGCTCGATGGTGAAAATTGGCACTGAAAATCATCATGTATTCCACCTACCTACAATATATTATCTACTTGTCTCTTTCTTGTATCTAGGTTTTTATGTTCACTCTTTGTGTGTTTCGAGGTTATTACGGTTTTCTGCTAGGACTTTCAAAATGCTCATATGGAGACTGTGTCATATATACAGCACGGATATTTGTGCTGTTCGTGTTGGACCATACTCCATGTACCATCACGGTGTCTAGACAACACGCTATTAAATTTCACTTAAAATAACACAGATGAACAAAACAAATGAAATGCCTTTCCCAGCAATCTTAAAAAAATAATTAAAAGAAGTGCACTTAAATAAAAGAAATAAAGAATAAGTGGGCAGGAGGTGGCAGTCAGAGGAGCCAGGAGCTTGGATAATGCTTTCAGCTGTCAAGGGTAATCTTCCACTGAATTGCACAGTGTGTTTTCAAATTTTAAGTCTTGAGCTGTATGCTGGAGAGAACCCTTCAGCACATCTCAATAGATAATATTGCAGGAGACACCTAGTCCACGTGGCAAATCAGGCCAGCTTCCTTCTTGTTCTCCTCAGGTTTTAAGCAATTGGTCTTTCATGCTTATTACAGGTCTGAATGTTTTACAGTGTAATGGATGGCTGCGTTTATGGGTAAGGAGGTGTACCTGACTGTTAAACCCCAAATTCATCTGTAGCCAGTTATAATTCAGTTTTTCTGAACCCACACATATAACCGGGCCTTAAAATCAAAATTCTAAAGCCAAATTATCCCCTGATAATATCTAAGACTTGAACACTGGAATTACTTAATGTGAAACTAAGGGCAGTATCTCGCTGAATGTATTCAATTAGTGGACTAACCCATGGCTGACAGGTTTCCATCGAGGTGACCCCCCAAGATAGAGAGTGACAGGAGAGATCCTAAAACATCTCTTTTGGCAAACAAGGGTATTTCAAATATTATTCTCTCTTTCACAGAGACGCTGCAGATTCTTCCCATGTCGTTCTGTGGATGTTTTGGAAAGGTTTCACTCTCGATCAAATCTTCTACCTCTTAGTTCCCGGGCTGAGGCTGTGTGCACTACTACACTTACTAGATGAAAATCAGTCAAAGGTTCTCTCTATTGAATTTTGAAGAGTTTTTTTTTTCCCATTTGAAATTGAAGTTGACTTGCTGTTCATTTATTTGTGATGGTGTAAGCAAATTGCCATCAACCACGCTTACTGCTTTGACCTTGCATCTAGTTTGCTTTATAAGGAAAATGGATTTATATCAAAGCATAAGGTTTTTTCATGGTGATTTGGCTGCAACAGCAAACCTAAAACCAAGCCAATAATGTAAATGTTGTCTCTCCAAAGAGTCTGTTAAAAATCACACTCACTTGGCTAATTGGAGTTGAAAACAAGCATATGAGCACCCTCAGGATTCTGTCAAAAAGTTTAACACATTCACAGTAGATATTCCATGAATCTTGAGGAATTTTACTACTGTACCATTAACTATACAATTGGGATTTCATTTAAAGAAAGGACACTGCAGTAATCAGCAGCCAGTAGGTTTAAAAGCTGCAAACTTTAAATCATCTAAAAATTAGGAGTCTTTCCACTTAATTTCCAAAACTTTAGGATTAAAACACAATCAGCAAAATTCTACCACTCGTCTAACATTGAAACATTTGAATTATTAAAAAAAAAAAAGGCCCTCATTGTGGAAACAAATTTATTTTTCTTCCTACAAATTTAATTTTAATTCTTTTTTGTGGAAGGCTGGCGTCAAAGAGAATATCTTCCTGCAATATTATCTACATGCCTCGTCACAAAAAGCAATTCCAGTTGCACAAGCACCATGCCAGCACAGCATGACAGAGGGTGCTGAACACCGTATCACTGTGTCAGAAGAAAGGACAGAGAGAAGCTTTACAAGAAACCCTAAGAGGAATATAAATCAGAGCGTGCAATACAAACCAGGTCACGGCTGCTTAGCTAAATGGGGCCAATTTTCTGCAGGAGAGAAATGTCGAACACCCCAAGTTGTGTACAATATTGGTAATTTCTGAAAGCACTCGCACACAAACATATAAAAACACACACATACTCTTGTCCCTCACACTGGAGTGAAACTTGTACTGGGACCTTTACAATTTCAACTGGTTGTGGAAGTTACAATTAACGTAGTCTTGGAAAAAAAAATCTTGCAAAATATTTTATTAATAAAAATAATAATCATTTGTGAGTAACAGTATTCACTCATCTCTCAGTCTTTGCAAATTTGATTACTATTAGCAACATGTGATCAGTTATATAAATCAATAACTTAAATGTTTTGATTATCAAAAATTACACCCATAATTGTATGCATTTATTTTAATTATTTATTCATTTTATTTAGTGATTTTTAATACCCAAAATTAGATGCCTTATACATATATTTTAGAGATGAAGCAGTATACAGTGCAGCACAAATGGGGTAAGAGATTAAAAGGACAAGCAGGGTTTGCAATACAAATGAACAAAGCAATATTTACTCTGATTGCCACAAGAAATTGTAGTGCTAGGGGTGTAACGATTGATCATGTACCAATCATGTGTATCGAACCATTCTTTACATGACATATCGATTCGTAATAGAGGTATGTACTGTTTGTATCATGATACAAAATCAAAAGTACCACATAGCTCATAGTAGTTGACCAAATGGTTCTTAAATTAAGAATACATGCCGTCCCTAAGCCATTTAATTTGTCTTTTAACAAAATGGTCCATCATTTAAATGACTTATTATGCACCATAGAAGTAGACCATCAAGACCATCACATGATTCGTGACCTGCACATTAAGTGTATCGTTACAGCCCTAAGAAACACTGCTGCAGCCATAGGAACACTAACTTCACTGTGTAATTTCATCTATGCTTCTTCCCTTCCTGGCTTTGCCAGTAATCACTAAAATGTCTTAAGAAACAATGATATACTGTATATTTGTCCCCATTCACTCTGAAGGTCTTCATTACCACTGGGGTAAATGGTTCACTTTGTGTTTCATGGTTAATCTACTTATGTGGCTTAAACTCTAGGACACCTGAAGCAAGAAAATTCTTCCAAATTCTCAGCACGATTCAGAGACTGGATATCCAAATACTAATATATTGCAGTGAACATTTTAAAAGGGGGGCTATATTCTTTCTGAGCTTAATTATTGCTGTTTAAAATCAGCAGTCAACAGATAAAAACAAATATATAAAAAATGGACTTTGGCCAGTTTTTTTTTTACAATATTATAAATATCATAATGTTTTAATTTCATTCAGTAATTCGACTGGTTCTTTCTGGTTCTATGTAATAAAAGACCCCAAGAGCTTCTCAATTCAAAATAGCAATCATTGTTTTACTGTAGTATGCTTTTTCTTGAATATTGACAGTTACCAATACTCAAAGCAATAGTTTGTTTAGTCTGCACTGTATCATTTTACAATATGACATCAAAGCTGGTGCACAGTTGCATGCAAAGTTAACCCTTTGCGGTCCTATGCTGGACCAGGTCCGACATTCCAATTTTTCCTTTCTTGTCCGACATCATCAAAAAGACATCAAGCACAGGTCTCGAATCATTTTTTTTTTTTTTTTTTTTTTTTTTTTTTGGAAAAAGCCGTGAAAACCTTTCAATCACTGAGTGAGACCGATAGGAGCCGAAAAACAAAAAAACATAGACATAAAACAAACAAGACAGCTGATTCTGCATCAAGCGCTCAAAGAATATCAAGACATTTGCAGAGCTTTTTGAGATGTTATAGTATTAAAATAATGACTTGAATCGCATTATTGAGGGGTTTGATGATAAAATGAGTGATCAGGAGAGGATTTATCAGTATGCATAACTATGAAGAGGTATGTGATAAATACAGCGAACAAGGGGTGGTATGAGGCTGGAGGTACAGTACTGAGTGTCCTGTTGATATGCAGTGCCTTTTAAACCTGTTTTACTGTGAAAAATATTTTAAACAGCGCGTGTAAAATAAACAGCTTTTTATAAAAAAAAAAAAAAGAAGCTTGCATTGCACCAGCACCAAATGCATGTGAGTGACATGTAATGTGTGATTTACAGTACTCACACATTGTCAAATAGTTTGCTAACAGGCAGAAAAAAAAACCAAAAAAAAAAACATACATTGCGTGAACCCGGCTGGCAAACCTTCCCTTCCTTCCCTGGCTAGCGAACGAACCTTCGAACACAGCCCAAATTATTTATTTTTTATTTGTGTGTGTGTATATATATACATATTTTTTTTAAACTATCAAAAAGGTAATGCCTCAAAAAAATCTATGTCTGTACTCAGAAATACTTTGAAAAGTTTGGTTGGAGATACAAATCCATTTGAATTCCATTATTTACTGGGTCCACTGAAACATACTTGTAATTGACTGAATTAAACAACCAGGAATGCATCAGACTGCCTCAAGTGTCCCGTCTGGATGACAGCGTGCATGTGTACGTGTGCCTGCTATGAATTTGCAAAGACTTGCCAATGGACATGATGTACATCTGTAATCCATCCATTGAATTGTAACAGTTCACAGTACATTATCCACTCCTCACAGTCAAACAACAGTATAAACATCTTAATTTTAACGGCAATATAAAAGAAAAAAAAAAACAAACACACAAAACAAAACCCACTAAAAATAAAAGGACTTTAAAACCTTTTTTTTTTTAAATCATTTTTTTTTAAATAAAAGATGTTTAGAACTAAGTGAATTTAAGTGAATTGTATAACTGTACAGCGCATGTCTCCTATTCCTCGCTGTGCTCCCATCCATTCCCACACATTTGTAGCCAGCCTGCTCCCAGTGTGTGTGTGTGAGAAATTCAGTGCCTTACCGATTCTATGGGTTTATCCAGCGAGGCCTGCTCGAGTTCCAGCTGCCCCTCCTCATACTGATCGAAGTGATTTCCCTGTGGTTAAAGAGGAATACATGAGTAAGAGACATGTCAAGAATAAACAGACAGCTACTAGATCCTTTGTGTTTTAGTACCAACCCCTGTCACTGGAGAACACTGTTTATGGATGACAGTTCACAAGCACACAGAGCATCCCTTATAAAAGCTTCCCATTATGTATTTATTTTATTTATTTTTTAATTGTAGAGTGACCAATTATTTTTTATTATTTTCCTCCCAATTTGGGATGTCCAATTCTGTTTTTTCTCCTCACCGCAGCGAGTCCCCACACAGCACAGACGTTCTGAGGGCGTGTGAGCGTCCTCTGATCTCACAAGCCTAAAGCCTGAACCGCTTTTACACAGAGCAATCCAGAGCAGAGGTGGGCGGGGCTACCGATCACAGAGAACAGCGACCAGCCCTGCCTCTTACCCACTCTGAATGTGCTCAGTGTCAGTAGGGTTCGCTGTTGCACGATAAGAAGCAATCCCTGCCAGTTTCCCATCCCTCACCCCAACAGCGTCAGAGCAAATGTGGCACCTCCTTCAGAGTCCCCAGCAAAGTTCGGCCTATTTGCACAGCCTGGATGCCATTATGTTTAAAATATGCTTTACCTTATTTTGTTGTGTTTTACAATGCTTACCAATGAATTAAAATCTTTTCAATAAGCTTTACTACACTTTGCTTGGCTTTTACTATGGGAAACTTTTATAAGGAATGTTCATCACCACGTGGATAGAGTCAAGGAATCTCAGTGTGGCCACATCTATCGCTGGATATAAATCTGATTGAACAGTTTTGGTACTTGATGGACGTCAACCTTTATGGAAACATTTGACCCAGCAGTGTAAAGATGTCCTTCGAAAATTATAGATCAAAATACCCCAGGAGAGGACGTCTGATGTTTTACACAATACTAAAGGACTGTCTGCAGGGTAATAACTAATACTAGTGATGTTACATAACAAGCACTTCACATCATTATGTTCTGGTTGTTTATTAAAGTACAGAATTAAAAAAAAATTGTATACATGATGTAAAAATCATTGGGATATTTTCTAATACAGCAGGTTTTCAGAAAACATTTTTATTAACAGAAAGTCCTGTGCTCAAAATCTTCAAGACCCAGATGGTCCAGAGCTTCACCAGGTCTGCCACAGTGTTCGAAAGGATTTGCGCTGGCACTAACTTCTATGCGGACTGAAGTCCTGCGTTATTTTCAGTTAGCAAAATGGTACCCGGAAAGCTTTGCTGTCTATTAATCTACATGAACTGGCAGTTGAAGACTTCAGTATAGAGGAGGCAGGGCACTTATGTCAAGCGCAGTATCACTATACTCAAGTACAGCAAAAAAACTTTTAAAAGCTTAGATAAAGCCAAGAAAACCTTTCAATGGCCGAGTGAGACTGATAGCAGCCAAATTAAGCGAAAAAAACAGGGGCATATCCGAGCAATACAGATAGCCCCGTGCAACACAGAGATAACACGGGCACAAACAAAGGAGATAGCTGCTTCCGCATCCAGCGCGCAAAGAATATCACAGACATTTGCAGAGCTTTTTGAGAAGTTATAGTAATAAAATAATGACTTGGGTCGCATTATTTAGTAGTTTGGAGATTAAATGAGTGATCAGGAAATGATTTATCAGTATGCACGACTATGAAGAGGTATGTGATAAACACAGCAAACAAGGGGTGGGGCAGGGCTGGAGATACAGTACTGAGTGTCCTGTTGATATGCAGTACATTTTAAACCTGTTTTACCTTGAAAAAAATTACTTTTAAAACAGTGAGTGTAAAATAAACAGCTTGTGTGAAAATAAATTGGACAATTTGAGATTTCAATTTTATCTTTACAAATATATTTGCACACCTTACCTGTGCTCTTACAGGTCTGAATGTCCTGCAATGTGTCTATGATCTGTTTATGTCTACTATGTACCAAAATGTCAGCTAAATTTGCATCCCTTCTAAAAGCCACAATCTGCACTTCTGGAAATATTTTCTCTTAATTATTAAGTATACGTAAATGCTTCCAAGCTATTTTTTAAATGTTGGGTAATAATTTAGAATATGTCATTATGAATGGTACTCTTTTAACCTTCTTTTTCCTTTTATTATGTTCAAGTAGTTCATTTCTATTGAGTTTGTCAACTTTTCTCAATTCTCTCTCAATAATCTGTTCTGTGTATCCTCTTAAGAACTATTTTTAATTTCTCTTTTATAGTCATTTTCATCAGAACAGATTCTTTTTATATACTGTACTACCTCAATTTGTCGGCTCAGCGTTTATTTTAAATTGATCAAAATTACTGCGGCTCTTAAACGATGACGCCTTTATTAATACTATGCTTTAAAATTCGAGCTGTTAGCTGAATCATACAGTACAAGAATTACTTTAACTCAATCTAAGCTTTGCGCTTTTGGTATTCACAGCCTTTAAATCAACAGCTTCAGCACTAGTCTGTAACAAACCAGTTTCTAGTCAGATAACGCCCTCTAGTGGTTAACAAATGGGCATATCGCATTGTCTTTAGTTTTACCGCAAAGTACCGAGACATATTTGGACATTTTTATTGCCGACTATGGCGACCAACTGTAATATATGAAACCTGTATGTCAACAACATATACATCCCCAGTCACAGTTGAAATTACAAAACTGGAGCAATCAGTACCATGAAAATGCTACTGCCATGACCTACAGTATGTGCAATGAAATCTTAACAAATATCCATCCCTTTTGGACAATCATATGGCCTCGAGTCTTCATTTAGACTTTAATCAGAAGCCATAACTTAAGTAGGTAATCCTGACCTAGACTCAGATCCCCTCAAAAACATCTTGCAAGGAATGTTCAAACCTCATTATTGGATAAGCGTTCTCTTGGTATATGTAAATGTAATTGTGACATATATATGGACTGACTGACAGGTGTTCAGTATATCCTCAGATATGCCGAATGTCTCTGGTTGAGCAGCTGTTATAAATACACACCTCCACTACACCATGTGCCATGGATATAGGTTTAAGAACCTGGCAAAGCACTGCTCCTAAGATAATTTCATCACCTTTAGTTAAGTACAGAATATGCTCCTTGAACTGGCCATCACGTCCCGCCTATGTCTTGCGGAATCGTTATGCAAAGCCACATGGCAGTGGTAAATAACCTGGCTTTGCACAAGTCAGCATGTTCTGGGGAAAATACACTGATCTGCATTACATGCATCCGCACTGGAAAGGGCAAACGCAATGCCATTTGCGTAAAACAGCTGCTGCCCCTCCATGTGTTAACTCCCTTCGAAAGAAAGACTCCCGACGTGAATGAGTGCGAGTGGAAACCACAACGGCTGGTTCAAAAAATGGCGTACATATCATGAACGGGCTTGTGGAGTGCTGTAACGGTAAACGGAGTGTCGAAAGTTAACTTCTTGTAGATGTAAACATTTAACACTTATATTACAGTTAAGAAAAAGACTCAGATAAAACAGTTTGCCATGCCAAAAAAAAAAATCTCCAAGAGTACATTCACGTTTCCTTGTTTTTGCACAGTGCATAACAAAGTCAAAGCATCCGAGTGCGTGTACCGTAGCCAGCAGTCAGGGTTTGGCTGTGGATATTTTGTAACGCATAAACACAGATTGAGACAGTAAATACATAAACTGTATACAAATACATAATGTTATCAAAATCCCCGGTATTACAATTCCCGCATGACCGTAGTTTCGATGCCCTTGCACTAGTATACAGTTCTATAGCAATGTTCAATTCACTTCTTCACCAAAAAAAACAAGGAAGCTATTGGCACTGCTTGATCACTCTGCTTTAATAACAAAGCAACGACAATGATGCAAAAAAATAGTGACAGAGACACTCCACGGAAGAATTACTGCCTGCGTGCATACTGAATGAACCTCCTTCATAAAGCTCGCACAAGCCACACACTCAACCGGCTGTATATAACCAGTATAGTTAAACAATATTTTGCTTTGCATTCGTACCAATGTCTGCCCCTGCTCGAGAGCTTGTATAACATTCGGTTCTGTTTTTTAGCAAGGTTTTACCTGGAAATCACGATCCTCGTTGAAGCGTGAGAACCTGTCAGCCATTTTCCTGCCGCAACTCTATCTCATCTCTCTGCTCAGCCTGTCTCTACTGCCGAGGAAACGCCCACTCCAGGCAGAGACCACACGTCAACCAATCGGAAAACTCGGATTCCAGTGATTGATTGAAATGTTGTCCAGTAAACCTCCTCATCTGTCTCATTTACAGACCATTACGACGAAGACAGCACACAATAATCGACATTTAACACTTTATATATGTATGTATTATATAATGTATTATATGAATTCAGAGATCACAGACTTACCACGGTATGCACTTGCCAATATATAGATGCGTTCTTGTAGCACAGATTTCCGCAATTCTGCACAGAATCCCGTTCTGCAAGGGATACTGCGTGCCGTCACATAGCTCCACCCTCAAAAATCTGTGCAGATCCAGCGCAGTTTTGAAAAGCAGCTGCGAGTATGAACCAAAAAGGCAAAGCAGAGATGAGTGACCAGCCAGTCTTAATTGAAATAGCTACTAAAGCTACCCTCTTATTAGTGGAGGGGAACGATATGTTATCTTTATACAAAGAAGGGTGAACAGCCTTGTCAACGCTATATTAAATACATGGTAAGACTTATAAATAAGTGTTCATATGTAATTAATGATGAATTGCAGACACGGAATTAAATTATTAGAATTAAAAGTCTATTCATCATGAATTCCTATTTTACCAGCTGATAAATTAGTTTAGACGTAATTTATCATGAATTATAGACACTTATTGTAAAGTGTTACCCACATGAATAAATGAATTAATCAATATAAAATAGTAATTAATAGTACATTAAACATAATGTACTAATCCATCATAAGCAATGTATACTGTTACAATAAAGTTAATGTTTAACAATTACATCAAACTGACTATAACGTTATAGTCTGACAATCGTTTAAAAAAGAAAATGAAGTTATAATGGACTGCAAATAAATGCAATCCCCATATGTGATACAGTGTGATCAATTAAATAATTCAATGTAATTACGTTTCCTTATATACATCAAATAACTAGAATAAGCAATTAATTATGCAACTAGAGCATAAATAGGTGATGTTGCTGGTAGAAGAGGACTGCCAAATTGAATACTTTTGGGATATGGCTGCTTTTCAGGCATTTTGTATCAAAGCTGCCAAAAGGCCCATCTGTGGAGTGAAGGGAGACAAAACTGAACCAGATAAGTCCAGACCAATAAGCCTGACTTCTATTATATGTAAACTTATGGAAACTATAATGAGATCCAAAATGGAAAATTATCTATATGGTAACAGTATCCTGTGAGACAGTCGGCGTGGTTTTAGGAAAGGGAGATCGTGTCTAACTAACCTGCTTGATTTTTTTGAGGATGCAACATCCACAATGAATAATTGCAAAGCATATGACATGGTTTATTTAGATTTCCAGAAAGCTTTTGACAAAGTCCCACATAAAAAATTAATTCTCAAACTGAACGCAGTAGGCGTTTATGTTGACTCAGAAATGTCTTCATCTAGACAATGTGGGGAAGCTATAAAAAAGGCCAACAAGATGCTCGGATATATTGTGAAAAGGGTTGAATTTAAATCAAGGGAAGTAATGTTAAAACTTTACAATGCATCAGTAAGACCTCATCTAGAATATTGTGTTCAGTTCAGTTCACCTCGCTCAAAAAAGAAACAAGGACCAGGGGTCACAAATGGAGATTAAATAATGGGGCATTCAGAACAGAAAAATTTTATAATACACAGATAATTATGGGAGTCTGGAACCAACTCTCCTGTAATGTTATTGAAGCTGACACCCTGGGATCCTTCAAGAAGCTGCTTGATGAGACTCTGGGATCAATAAGGTACTAACACCAAAATAGCAAGATGGGCCGAATGGCCTCCTCTTGTTTGTAAACTTTCTTATGTTCTTATGAGTGACATCCTCGGTCCCACCTCACCAAAGTAATAAAGTCACTGCGCGGAGATCTCAGCCTCTTTTGCCTTTCACAGACAGGTAGATAAGGTGGATGAGTATTAAACTAATCTTTTCCAGTTGTGATTGACTCTTCAGAGCTCCTTCAAGTTTTTTGTGAGTTTCCTTAAAATTAATTACTGGAAGTTGGCTTGCCACTTCCCTGGAATCAAAAACTCAGCAACTGAGGGCTGAGCTAACAATATGCAACTACATTCGTTAAAAAAAAAAACTTCAACAGCCTACAATGACTAGCGATTGTAGGCTGCTACAATCCTGGTCGGGCCGCTGGACATCCATGGATACAAATGCACTAGAGCTGACAGCAATCCACTTCAATCTGCAACAAACATGTCTTTGTCCGCATGGACAGCATCAGTGGTTGCATACGTGAACCACCAGGGAGGGCTTCGGTCCCCGGGATTTACCGCATAGCCTTTCGGCTGCTGATCTGGGCACAGAGGCACCTACTGTCCCTCCGGGCTGTACATCTCCAGGGAGTGGTGAACTGGGCAGCGGACCTCCTCTCCATGGAGGGTCCTCACCCTGTCAGAATGGCGACTGCACCCTCAGGTGGTGCAATGCATTTGGCAACACTTCAGGGAAGCACAGGTCGACCTCTTTGCCATGGCAGAGACTACCTACTCATTGCCCCCTGTGGTTCTCCCTCTGCAAGATCTACTAGAGGCAGGTAAATCCCCCTCTACATTGAAAGTGTACCTAGCAGCCATATCGGCTTGCCATGTTCCCATGACTCTGTATCCCCGGGCGCACATACACTGGCAGTTACATCCTCCTATAAAGAACGTCCTCCCTGAAAGGAGTCTAGACCTGTTACTGGAGGCTCTCACGAAGGCCCCACTTGAATCAATCAGTGGAACTAGAGGCTTTCCATCCCCCTCCCATCCCGGAGGAGTCAGATAGGAGATTAAATTCCCCCTGCCCAGTTCGGGCAGTGAGATGCTATGTGGATAGAACAAGAGCGCTGCGTCCTGTGCGGGATAGGAGTGTTGGGGAAGGGATGGAGTGGATGCATTATATTAAAGATCTGAGTATTAGGGGAACGCTGGAGCAATGGAAGCTCTTGATGAGAGCAATTGCTGAGTTAAACAGTAAACTAAATCAACTTTTGCATGCTGCAATAGTGAGCAGATCTGAAGAGGGTGCCAAGACTTGCTGTAGTGAGGAGTAATTAACAGCAGAGGTGAGATCTCCTGACTAGGCAGAGATCTGAGGGTGTAACGATGAAATGCTGTCAGTAGCGTGCAGTGGCTTTCTATAGAGCCGAGATCTGCTGAATGCAGCGGAAATTGGAAATTTGAGAGTTAAGGCAAATTTTTGGCTTTGATATGTAGCAAAAAAAGTTGAGTCAGCAGGGGTCTGAGAATCCCTCGCGTGAGACACTGCAGGAATTAATAGAAAGTTTGGAGTGTGCGGGATTCGCAGTGATAGCAAACCAGTTTAAATTATGTAGAGCTTGTGGTGTTATGCTGCAGTCTAGAGGTTATGATTAGAACTGTAACTATTGGCTTCAGTGAAGCAGGGTAGCATATATTTGGTTATTGAGATTAAAATCCTTGTCTATGTATAAAACATTTGCTTTATAATAGTTATGTGATGTATATAAATAAGTTAACATAGGTCTACTAGAGGAGCCTGCATTATTTAGATGTCAAAATTCGGCAAGTTGAACTTGCTGTCACGTTGGAAAAGTGCACCAGCAGGAGCCAGAAGATTGCAATAGTGAGGCACAGGTTCATAGTGCCAGTTAAAGCTGCCTGGTCACCATGGCAACTCACCACTCCCAGTAGTCACTCCATGAGGCGTTGCCGTGGTAACCATGGTCTGTGAAGCACCAGTGGAAGAGTTGCAGTGTCATTGGAGCCAGTCTTTCTTTTAGTTATATGGCACCTAAATTATGGAACAACTTGCCAATCACAATTAGAGAAGCCCCTTCAATCAATGTCTTCAAGTACAGACTAAAAACCAATTTCTATAGCCTGGCAATTTCATCCATATTGTTCCTATTTTTTTTTGTGTTATCTAGATTAAAATCCTATTTTTATAATACTTTATATTCTGTTTTTTATGTTTACTGTTGTTCAGAAATACGTATTGTTTTTGCCTTTGTAAATGTCAATTTTACTTTTCTATCACAGAATTGTCAAATGCGACAAGCATTTCGTTTTACAGAAGTTTATGACTTACTGAAAAAAAGTTAACTCCAAGAAGATACTGTTACAGATCTACTGATTTTTTTGATTTTATGCAGGGCAGCCACTATAAGATTGTTACCGTTATTTTTTTTTAATCAAGCGACAGCCCTAATAATTTAATTTAGGCTCCGAATTTGTTTGTTTGTTCAATGAATTGCAACTTCTTGTTCAAGTCACATACAGCTGTAGGTCAAACCATCTAGAAGTTTGCCAACTGTGAATTAATCCCAAATACCAAGTTATGTTATATTTAATAATCCAAGTGTGACGACACATGACAAGCACTAATTTAAATCCCCAGAATGATGCTCAAACAGAACATCCCACTAAGTTTCTTCAAGTGGATATGCGGTTCCCCATATATACATAACTTAGAGGGATGTCCACCGTCACCATTGTCCTTGTCTGGAATATGCATCCCAGGAGGATGCAACATAGTATTACATATACACTTCTGCAGGGAGAGATCCCACCTCCAAATATACTCGCAAGTTAGTTTTGGATCGGAACAGAAACTATAACATATTTGGAGGTGCAAGAGCCACCAATGTTTTGAATCAGCGTGGAAAACACAAATATAGGAACCTGCAGAAAAACAATTACCCTTTTCATGCATATTCAACAAGAGATAGAAACAAAGATGTTCACATTTCAATATTCTGCAAACTGCAACCCTTTCTCATTGAAGACAGACCAGTGGGTGGATTGTACACATTTATTGTAAGTTTAGAATCTAAGCTTCTGGAAGAACCATTTGTTCTTGCCGGTCTTGTATCTGCAGAGGGGGAAAAAAAAAAAAAGATTCCATCAAGATTATTATTTATTGGCAGACACCTTTATTCAAGGTGACATACAGGTTACAAGACAGTAAAGTACTACAATGCAAGACTATTTAAACAGTAGTTTACAGTAAGTAAATACTACCAAGTACAATATGAACTAGGATGCAACAATGATTACAGAAAGCTCTATCTACAAAGACACACACACACACACATATATATATATATATATATATATATATATATATATATATATATATATATATATATATCCATAGGGAGTAAAGAACATGTTGTGTAGGCCTTACTTTACACCAGTGAATTAACTACAAAACAAAAGGATGCCAAATAGCAGTTCAAGCTACGACCCTCACCATTTTGGTTCTCATTTACTACATTCCTGTGACAAAGAGCAAATGAATCTGAATCAACAATTTCCCTCTTGACCTGTGAGGGCACTGTACAGCAGGAATTGCATGCCCCGCACTGAATGGTTGGGCAGTACATTCCAGGGGCAGTCAGAAGCCAGCCATTCAGGAAAGGGATAGCATCACGATACCAGGAGTCACTGCCCTGAATGTCATAAATTGGAGGAGACGTGATTGAACTAGGTATCAGAGGAGGCGGGGCTGAGGGTACTTTAGGGGGGACATGACGCTGTAATCGGTTCTTTTGCTGTGGTTGACGGGAGGCAACAAGGACTGTGGGATTGTGAGTGTTTCCTGTTTTGTTTTTTTTGTACGTGACTAATTGTTGCTGTTTGTTCTTGATAGACGGCTAAAGAGTTAGTGAGCTGTCACTTGTGGCCAGCACACAAACTCAGAGTACACAGAGCACCATTGGCAACCTGCACCCCACTGCACCAAGAGCACGCACTGTGTTGAAAGTGTGTGCACTTCTGTTTGTGTCTTTTACGTTCTGGACTGTAACCCTCCTTTTACGCAATACACATTGTTGTGAAGAGCCCGTGCGTATTATTATTTAGTGTTCTTGACATGCAACACAGCGGAAATAAAGCTTGGAATTGTGAACCATCTTGTGTTTGTCGTTGTCTGGAGCACCTGCATCCCCTTTCACTGTGCACTGCAAGCCACACGTTCACAATTCCAGTCACAACAAAAACATATATAATATATACAATCTATATAAAAATCACCACACATTTCCAGCAGGTTAGGCACCGTTTAAACAAGGCATTTCAGAATGATGTTCTTGCCTTTTTTTCTGTCCCATGAGATTTTGACTCCCTCTCAAGCAGCACGTTTGACGCTTTGCAGAAAGACCACTGCATGCACATAATCTGGTTTGTTTACTTTTTGCTGCCTAAAATTTTTAAATAGAGGCTCGAGCTGCTGTGATAATCCTGTTTTTTTTAAATATATTTAATATCTCGCAGATTTTTAATTTACCATTTCTTAAACTAAAAGCCAACCTTGAACAGATGTATAAATAGTTTATGCCCAGAAGACTGAAAACTGGCAAAATTGGTTGACTAGTTCCATGCAGGCAAAAAGACATAAATTGCACTACACAATGTGTTAATCCCATTTAAGAAAAGCAGTACCTGTGCTATGAACAATTTAGTGTTACCAACACAATGTAATATCTAGGATTTCTAATGGGAATATTTTTTTCATGGACTCTCAGAACCCAAGGGTAAAAGTACATTTGGTGTAAACTTGCTGCCAGTTCATACTGCATAAACACAAGCCATTCACGAATCAACCCACAAAACTACTGAAACTCAAATCCATTTACACTCACCTCTCTTCGAACTTGACCTTGGCTTCACGTCTGGCTTTGCGTTTCAGGGCTGGGTCCCTAAACACATCCTTGTTGACAACGGTCTTGTCCATAGGGATATCGACAGAGTATCTACAAACACACAGAAAAAGAAGATTGTTTAGCAGAAATATCAAGAGACCAGGTTAGGGATGCAACGGTATACCATTTTTACGGTAAATCACAATATAAACTGGTTCAGTTTTCAAAACTGGCATTTTTCTATACCATGATTACCGAGTTCACACGGTTTAAGGTGATATGCAGGGTTCTCGCCAGCGCTGTTGAGCGTAACGGGCCACTGTGTTGTTATCTGGAAAAATGGTGCTGTAAATCAGGCCGCTACGCTGTGTTTTCAGTTTGAAAACACCACCATTAGCCTTTCACTTTGAGCTGCTAAACAAGAGATTAAATAAGTACACATCATGGTTTAGAGAATACATAATATCGTTAAAAATAAAGATCATTACTTTCTCTTAATTTCATTTTTATCTGTGCATTTCTAAGTCGTCCTGCATACTCCCTATGACCTTTAGAAGTACCCCCGGTTGAAAATCCATCTTAACTATAGGATGCTGTTATAGAAGGTATGACTTATCCAATTTGAGCAAATTTGGTTTGCATTCAATTCATTTCTCCTGCCCTGACATTCCAGCAGTAACTGTATACATATGCATTCAGATCCATTGGGTATTGGGAACCTAAATCCTCAACACTTGCAAGGTTTTACAAAAACCTGTATTCTGTCAAGACACCATATAATTCATACCACATTTACAAATACTACAATACCTTTGTGAGCAAGCAGACTTAGTTGAAACAATGAGTTTCCAGTATTTCTAAAAACACCATAACAATGTCTTTGAACACTAGATGGGTAGAAGTCCAAGATGGAGATCTCCAGCTGAAGAACTTCAAACTAGTCTAGGTATGCCAACGTATAGAAATTACACAAACTACCTTGAGGTACAAGAGCATGTTGAAAATGTTTAGAGCTGTATTTGTACTGCTGAATCGTTACTAACCTGGTTGGCATCAGGTGGTTGTAATTGTAGACCTTCACGAAGGCCTTGATCTTGGACCTCTTGGCAACCTTCTTCTTGCCCATTGTGGCTGTCACTTTGCGTGGGTAACGGTCAATACCAGCAACCAGGGCGTGGCTGTACGGCCTGTCAGAGGTGCCATCATCAATGTTCTATCAAGCAAAGGCAGAACAGATTAATTAGTCACATTGTTTACACCCTCCCCTATGTAATCGGGACATGACAATCACTATTAAACAGAGATCAATGGTTACCAGATCTGGAACTGGTGAGGTTTACTCTTCTTAAAGATATGCTCATTTAAATTTCCTATTAAAATCCTGCATTATGGCTAACGGTCAACCACTTCTGACTTCTCTTATCTTCAATACACCACCATGCAAAAAAGCACGTCTGTAATTTCTTATGCCAAAAGTTACTATTACAGTCAGGTAGTAAATTGGTCTGTACCTTTACAATAACTGCCTTGCGTCCAGCATAGCGTCCGGCCAGGACCATTACCACTTTTCCGGGTTTCATAAATTTACCCATCTCTGCAAGAAAAGTGTGTTAACATGAAGACATTTAAATAAATTAACAGCCTTTTTTTCTTAATTTCAGGTCAGCACTGTTTCACAAAGAAACTCATTTGGCTCTTGGAATTGCTTTGATGTAAAAAAATAAATAAATAACAAAACACACACACACACACACATTAGTGCACTTGGCTACTTAGAGGCACCTTTATAAGACAGTAGTTAAAAGTTGTCCATACTGCATGGCAAACTAATACACACTACATGGTTCTAAAATGTAAATCTTAAAAAGCAGTAGTGTTTTAACTTGGTAGAATTACTGCAAAATATCCTCGAAAGACCAAATCAGGCCTGCTGTAAAACTATGTAAACACAACACGTTCTTTACTATAAAACAACACAATCTCAACTCGGAAAAGTTCATCTTTAGTCCCGATACAGTATTATATATGTTAACGCAATTATTTATGAGACAACACAGTCCATGCCTTGACTTCAACTGCATTGGCTGACACAAACGTTACTTTATATATATAAATATAGCAAGTGTATATTACATTATAGCTACTTCCTAAAACACAACACACTTTTTGTAAATAGTACTCTCAAGTACAGTTACAATGTAAGACTTACTCGCTTTCTGTACGAAGATTTAAACGCAACATTTACCGTAGTTCGTCTATGTTGATATGTACAGCGTGTTAATGTTACCTGTAACAAATAACACACTACTAAATTAGGTTTAAATATACGCTACCATATCCCACAAACCCAGTGCCTACCTTAGCTGTATTGCGTCTTTATTATCTTAACACGACCAGTACAACTCCAAATATAGATTTCACTTTATTATTAAGTATACGTATTAATCACAAAGCGTGTGTTTTTCAGGGTATTTCTCTGAATTATCGCTGATGGAGAGGGATTACAGTCACAGAAAGCTACTCACTCTTCTTTCCCAATGGCCGCCGCTGACAATAAAGAAAGAAGAAAGGGGTTCGGCTGACCTTTCACACCTTGGTGACGTCGTGCCTCTTCCGCCTGCAGGATTGAGCGCTTTGAGGTCGCGGCTGCTGTTCGCGAAACGCAGACTTTCATAAATCTGCGCAGATCCTGCGCAAAACCTGCCCAAGTTCGCAGTCTGCGTGACCTCATCCGGAAAAACGTCACAAAGTCACGCATCGACGGGCTTCTCGTGTACTGCGCTGGAGCAGATTGAGAGTGAGTATCCTGACAGGAGATATTCGAAGGTACCAGCAAATGTTCCTGTCAAGACATTGCACTCTGATTGGTTATGTTATTGTTAGTAAAACAATGAATAATCCTCTCCCAACACCGAAACCTAAGGTCAGTGTACTATACTGCAGCCATTACACATTTATTATAATTTTCTAGTAAGTTAATAAAGCTCAAATGCTGCCATCAAATAAGCCCTATTTGAAGAGATACACCAAGATGAAGAGCATCCGACACTGAAGTAGATGCACTTTCTGAATAGCGTTATAGATGTCCTGGAAGTCTATGGGCTCAGATTGTGGAAAAATGTGGACTTCCAAGCAGAAAAAGATTTGTTTTTTATCTGACCTATGGAGACGTTCAAAACATACTCCACAAGGTGAGCACTGTAAAAGAGGAATCAGTAATGTAAATACTAATTATTCTGAACACCATGTAAAGATAAATAATAAGCTTTATAGTTGAACTGAGTGACTGAAAGTACAAACAGCTGGCCATTGCCCAGTATACCTGTTCCAGGAAGATTTATTAACACTGAGTGAAGTGTACACCATACTGACCAATTTGGACACAACCAAAGTCACACATTTACCTCGCATTAACCCAAGACATGATGCAGTTTATGTGTAAACCAAGGAACACGTAACTTACCTCTTTCAACAAAAGCACTACGAGCCAAAACTAGATTGAGTCATGATGAGCGCTATGCAATTTGTGAAACTATAGTGCACACAGATGGCTTCATATGGGATTATGTGTTGGTGCCTGATTTGGTTGTAACAGCAGGTTTACCACAAATTATAGTAAATTATTGATGTATCATCTAAAGTTCCCCTAATGCTTTCATATCACACTACATTCAAGCTTGGAAAGTAAGTCACAAGATGAGTACAAAATGCAGTTACAGCATTTCTGTCCGACATGGAGCTAGGTATTCTTAGAGTACTATCAATGAAAAAAAGTGTCAGGTACCTTTTGGAAACATTACATGTGTACTGCCCAACTAGTGGGGTAACTACAAACACCAGTGAAAACTTAAATGTTGTTCTGAAATGCCTAACCAACATATAGGGGAGGTACATTGATTGCCATTGGGTCACTTAGTCCTCTAAAAATGAGGTGTAATTGTTTTGGGGACTTTATTTTATCTAATAGGGCAAAAGCTTCTGAGCTAGGTGTAAAGCAATAGACCTGGTTTATATACAAACTTTGTGTAGTTTAGATAGTCTTCTGGTTAAAGGATTCATGATATTAAAAAAAAATATATGAAGACAACATTTTGTTGTAATAAAAATACATACATTTACATCATAAAAAGAGAACAAATGATAAATGATATGCTTAGATGTCCAATAAAGAATATCTTCCTTCTACAATGCCCATCTCGTCTCCTGTACCGCAGCTCTCCAAACCAGATCCATCACTGTCCATCAACTGAAGGTTGATTTTCATTTCGAGTCGCCTTTTCTTTCCTACAATTCAAGTACCATATCTTCAATACGGGCTTTTTTATTGCAAGGGGAAACCCCCCCCCCCAAAAAAAAACAGTTGTTCTAATATACAGCAATTAAACCGAACAAGCGGTACAGAACATGCACACAAATGTTAGGTTCACATTATAAACAAAGATCGGGTGTAAGTAATTTTGGGATTTAAAGAACAATCCAGAGTATTCTTAAAGTTGTCTAGGTTTTGTTTGAAAAGCCTGAAGGAAGGGTTACTGTTTGTGCATTCTGATTTATGAATATTACATTTTCCCAATAGAATAATACAGTTAATGCAACCCAAGCTTGCGATACGATACGTCATTTTAAAGCTCCAAGGTTCCTGCTGTATACAGCTTGCAAGGGTGACCAGAATACTGCCTGATTAAATCGCCTTTAATGCTAAGACCACAGGGGTTTTTCCCATTAGCTTTGCCACACACTACTGCAGAATTATAGCGAGCCCCCCCCCCCCATATCCCTCAAATTAACCTTGTAAAAACAGACGTAAGAAATCAACTATCTACAGATATTTTGGCTCGAATTCTGACTATCAAGTCTGTTATTAAAAATAGCACTAGCTTCAGACCAACGACGCAAATGATCCAGTCTACAAACCATAAGAAGTAAATAACTAAAAGAAATGTAAGTAGACAAAATAGCCTATTTTATTGTTTCTGATTTTTTTTTTTAAATGTATTATGATGTCAGCAAAACAAACAAACAGCGTTAGTAAAACAAAGGCCACTTCATGTCACTAACAAAATTACACAGTTGGCAACCAAAACACCTAACATGGCTAATCCACGTGGTTGTCGGAGTACCTTTTCAGCAGCAGTCGCAGATCTTAAGCGTCATTTCTTGTTTCCACATTGGTAGCGTGTAGCTGTGAATAGCAGCCGAGTCTAGAGATCCGCATAGTGCAGACGTTTTGCTTGTAATACTTTCACAATACTCTACCTTTTTGTCTGCAACTAGAATGTCTTATCTTCTCAAGGTGGATAATGCAATCAAGACAAAGGTAAGGAAGACATCAGCACGGCCCCTATGCAAAGAATAGTTTCAGCTTAACAATTAGCTGACAAAAACAAGGCCTGTGTACTGCTAAGTAGTACTACAGCTTTAGAGGTTTCCCGCCGTAGGATTTCCAATAAGTTCTGTCCGTACAGCTAATTACGAGGTTGTTCTGGTTATATATATATATATATATATTTTGTTTTATTTATTCGTCTTTTGTTGCTAACTTGTCTCGCAGTCTAATGCTCGACCCCCTGGCCAACTATCACCTCTGTGAATTTTAGACCAGGATAATTGTCTGTACGGGGTGAGAATTAACCCAGGCTAAAGCTGACGGGGGTTAGAATTCGCCTTGTCTTAAGTAAGTAAGTAAAGTTAGCCCGGTGTGAGTGTTTAATCTGTGACATCGGCAATCCAGAGGCTAGCATGTGGGCAGTCTCCAACACACGCTTGTTGAAGCCGGGAATTGTTATATTGACTACCTAAAGCAAATTCTGTCAAGCGCACGGGTTCATTTTGTATTGACGGTTTCAGCAGCTTTCAAAAAAGCAGAACACTTTATACTTCTCGTTAGGTGGTTACACTTGGAAATTCAGTTACCAAACGTGTGAGTCAAATGTCAATTAATGTTGTGAAAAAAAAAATGGTGCTAGCTAGCAGTACTTAACATTTTAATAGAAAACCAAAAGTACCTACGTTCTAGTAATGCATACATTTAAAGTTTTAAAACGGGCTAAAATTTGGGAATATACTATACAAGTACATTGACAGGTTAGAGTTGGTTGGTGTGGAAGGCCATCTGGTTCAAAACGCACACACACAGAATACGCATTGATTTGGACCAATCGGAATACGTAAAATAATACTTGATCTAAATAAATTTAAATTGAGGGTGGGTTTTGACCGCAACAGAACCGGGTTCAGCGACCTATTGACCAAGAACCCTTGAACGTGACGAGTGACCACAACGCAAGAACGGAACCGGTCATTAAAAATGGCGGAGGTTGAAAAAGTAGCTGCAGCAGTTCTGAGTATTACTGATGAACCAACAGGTTGGTCGATATGGAGCATTATAGTATAAGGGTAAAAAATCAAACAGTTACTTCATTTGTCAATTCATAAGTTAATTCTTAAATTGGTCAGTTCATAAGTTAATTCTTATTTATAAATTAATTTGAGTTATTGTCAATTCTTGCAGTAAATCGTAAATGTGCTGTTTGCCAATTGAACTTTCAATTTAATTTGGCAATTGAACTTTTTAAAGCCTATGTTTGATCATTGTCAATCACACAAGTGGGCGTCTACAATCGATAGTGCTGCCAGTGGTTGTTTATGCCTTAGTGATGTTGCTGGGTTCCTAGCAGTGGCCTAACTTTGGTTTCAAAAGTGGGGGGAGGGGGCTGGAGGACAGGTTCTGTAGCTGGGACATGCATGGAGATTATTCTGTCTGAAATAATACATGTTACACAAGTATAACAAAGCATTGACTCAGTTGTGTCTAATTAAAAGATCCAAACACATACCTGCAGCAATCATTAAAAAAAAAATACATTGCTGGCACAGTGTTGTCATGAGTGATGAGTTTGGCAAATAACTGTATTAAGTTGCTTCTGAGTCATGGAATTCCGAAGCCATGACTTTAGTCTTTGAAGAGCTTGAACCTCTGCTCCGATTGAGCCTGGATCCAGGATCAGATCCCTTACTGGCCACTGAGGCAGCGTAAAAACATCGAGGGTTTCCTCACAATTGAAATACTTAAGATAAATACAGTTTTGTATTAGAATACTGCTTGTATGTATTGGTGTAAGAAGTGTGTGTGTGTGTTTTTTTTTTTTTTTTTTTTTATATATAAAGTATTTTCAGCCTCCATCCACTTAAAATATACAGATGCGCACCACCTGAAAGTTGGTTGGCAGCGTGTCAGTTAATATATTGCTACTGGTTAACAGATAGCCGCTCCCTGAATGAAAATATTAATAGAAAATCTATATCCGCAGCATAGCGGTACCCTATATATAACCTGCTTTTTTTTGCCCCGTTTACCACCTTAGATGCTTTGCTCACTAAATATCGAGGTATCCCTAGGTAGGTTATCACCCCCCTCTTTTTAATGAGCAAGCCGTAGCCCACGAGCAGCAGCACCCCCAAATATAGCCCTTTATAACCAATACAGAATGCATGGTGGCACCTCTTTGGATGCCCCATGTACCCCCTTAGACACCTTGCTCACTAAATATCGAGGTATCCCTAGATATCACCCCCTCTTTGCAAAACTACTAAAGATTTTATTGAGCAAGCCGTACCTCACAAGCAGCAGATGAAAAAAAAAATATATAGAAACAGGTTCTATTTTAGCGACACGAAATTCTCAGAGGCATCACTCGCTGCTGGTGTGGATACTTCCATTTGACTGCAGTGACTTCTTCTAAATTATTCTTTAAGGAAAAGTTGAACTGAACCAGGAGTCGGGGACACTGATTACTGGAGTTAATGAGTGGATTTCAAAACCTTGAATACTACACTGAATCTATGTGCTTGTATTTAGTTTGCTGATCTAGTTACTGCTGTTCAAAAATGGATTATTAATCTGCCCTTTATTTTTTACAGGTTGATGCTTTCAGAGAACGAATTACTGGTGAAGTAAGTAAAAGAAAATATTTATTTTTCGTATGCTAAGCCAAATAATCATATAATTTCTTTAACAGCGCACAATATGTATGTTAAACGTCCACTATTGAAGGTTTCAGTGGTACGAGCTGCTGTTGCTTGTCACAATGTGTTGGACAGATTTCTGGGTTTGAACTGGTCATGACTGGTTGTTACTGGAGTTGTACTTTGTGGTGGTGTTTTTTTTTTGCAAGCACTGACATTCCAGACACTGCGTTCAGGGACAATTTCATGGGAATCCACTGTAATGCCCCTTGTGCAGTCACCTGGATCCATCAGTTTTCCCACATTGTTGCTGAATAGTTGCACACAACTCTCACACCAAGCTGGTTCCCGACTCATCCCACAACTATGCCTGCATATTTGGAGTCAGTAGCAGCTAGCGAGTTCAGTTTTGTTAATCTTTGCATATGCCAACTGGTAATCACTTTAGTAAAGATGTCCAGTACAGACTGAAATGCCACTTACAGTGGGCAGGAAGCAGTCATACACATGGCATTAAATAAACAGGACACAGTTTTCCAATGTTGTATGATATTACAGTGTTACTGTAGATAAGAGTAAAGCCAAGATGATGCTGATTGCAAGAGTACGTATTTACAGAAAATATGTTTTACACCTCCCTTGACTTCTCCTGCCTGTCTCCATTTAGTGAAATTTCAGTCTGTACTACACCCAGCATGGCTGGGATCCTACCAGAGATTGCTGACAATATAAACCAAGCAAAATACTGAACTTTGCAAGATCAAGGTATACCCATTACAACGGCTTCAGCATTTTCTGTTAACTAGTAAATACCCATCTGACGGTTTCAAAAGCTAGTTTACTGGCAGAGACTGAATCCACTGTCAGTTTGACTGGCAGCAAAAGGTCTGTGATGGGCAGCTTGAAACACTGACTGTTACTAATGAGTGTGCCTCTAGCGTGCCTCTAGACCAGTGTTGTGCAAAGTGGAGGGGGCGACTATGACTAAAGGGGCAGTTCTGTAAAAATGTGTGTTGTATTTTTTTCTATAAAGAATATAACATTTTAAATACATAAATGACAGCTGATTAGTCCAAGTTCTTACCTTTTCAAATGAGCCGTTCGCGATCACTGTAGGACTTTTGGAACTGGAGAAATGATGTTTGAAGTGGCGAGTGTCGGTGAAACTGCAGTGAACAGAGCCGAAGTGTTGGCTTCCATGTATGCAATGAAACTTGTAAAAATGGTTCGACTACTCCCTGCATCCTCTGCGCACGTCCCTGGTAGCAACTCACTAATCTGTATCGGAGCATCTTGCCTGTTGACTCTCAGCCAAGAATTCGGACAAGTAAAACACATGCTCACATATCATGGTTTTAAGACCTTGGATGAGGCCTTCAGGGTTTTTATTAATAACTATTCTGACATCTTTCCTGCTTTCGCAAAACTTGCAACAATTACTTGTGTACCAGCAGGGTTTTTGCTGTCAGAACAAGGCAGATCATGCAATCACTCTCGTTCACGTGAGGATCATCTAAAACATGACCATTTCATGGGAAGTTATTGAATTAAGACTGATTTGGAAAGCGCACAAATCATTTTTTGACTTGGGTGCGAAAAGGACAATTTTTAAAGCACTTTTAGACGGCAAAACTGTAAATAGTTATGATGTTGACAGCTACCCACAGAGACACTGGTACATGTTCCAACACACTGATTTTTACATTTTTGAATGGGGGATTTTCAAAAGAAAACATTTCATAGTAAGCTTGTCTTTGTCTATTTCTAATACTATTATTTATACTGTGTGCTGTTTTGTGTGTTAACACAAATCTGAAATAGTTACACTGGAAAATAATGTAACTATGTTGATACAATATGTAAAAACGCAGATGTTGAGATGGTGTGCCTTTTACAGATGCACATTTTTTAAAGGCTAGCGCGACCTCTGCATCTCTAAATGTTCATGGTAATTAGTTGTGTTACCGGAGTATCCCAAACATTACTTTCTTTACCTTTCTTTCTTGCTGTCTTACTTTAGAAAGTAATTGTCAGACATCGAAAGGCATTGTAGCTCAGTCGATACAGCATTTGTAATTCTAGCACAACGCTCTTAACTCCTGCACAGATTCAATCCCATCAGTAAACGCTCGCAGGGGACGGGGCAGAGAGGAGAAGGTGAGCTCAATCGCATGCAGATTCAGTTAGACCTGAGGGAATCGCGCATTTTCCAAGGTGCTCTTGCATATCTGCAACTTTCAGAGCAGGGAAAATCCCGAAGAGATACTTTGACACCAAGCTACTGTATTTTTCACCAAATTTAGAATGCTTGAGACGTATTCAGTGTGTGTATGCGGTAGCTGTCCTTACAAAGGTACCACCAAGTGTTCCTGTCAGGACACTGCACTCTGGTTATGTTATTGATAATAAAACAATGAATAATCCTCTCCCAACACCAAAACCCTAAACCTAGGGTCAGTGTCCTATACTGCAGCCATTATGCATCTAAAGTAGTTCTTGTGAATAAACATTTTTGTTACTTTAAAAAAAAAAAAAGTGCAGAGGTGCTATCAGTACTGACCATATGTTTGTCAATAAAAAACTTAAGTAAAAATGAGTTAAAATAGTTAGTGGCATTTGAGTAAGTCATAAGAGTACTTCTATTAAATATGGATGTTATAAGTTGTTTAACTGGTAAATGACTGGATATTTAAACAGTTCACAGTAGATTTACAGTCTTGGTTAACGCCATTCACAAAACATGTACATGGATTAGCCAATTTTTGTTTAATCATTGTGATTGTGTAGATCAGTTAAATGGTCATAGCTGATTTTTTTTGGCTTTTTGCACATTTAACATGTTTTGTGTAGATGACAGTTTAAAGACAATAACAAGTTATCATTTGCAATAAGTACACCCGATGTTTTCATTTTTGAACGTCCTACTTTTTTCTCTTGATATCTGGTAACCCTTAAATACATGTACAGTGTGAGAAACTGATAGAAATTTGGTCAGACACCAAAAAAGCAAGCCAAACTGGACAAAACTCACAAAAAATAGTAAAATTACTTATGCCTACAGTAGGAGAACAGGGCAGTATTGCGTAACTGAATACTGTACAACAAATTCATTAAATTATCTGTTTGTTAAAAAGTGAAATATGTAGTCTAAAACATACCACTAAAAACCAGAGATGCCTCGCAGGATATTGTAAACAGGCCAGATATAAGTGAACAGAGGGCACTTT
This sequence comes from Polyodon spathula, assembly GCF_017654505.1. Classification (NCBI taxonomy): domain Eukaryota; kingdom Metazoa; phylum Chordata; class Actinopteri; order Acipenseriformes; family Polyodontidae; genus Polyodon; species Polyodon spathula. The sequence goes on from NC_054545.1 coordinate 41,022,866, forward strand.
CAAACTGCACTGTGAACACAAACGAACTCGGTCCTGGAAAAAAGAAGGGAAAAGGACCCAAAGAAACCAACTTTAGCTGGCTTCCAAATGAACTCTGTCCCTTTGCTTGCAGATAAATGTGAACAGGAAGCAAATTGGTACATTGTTTTCAACAAAACAAACCAGACCATGAGTGCAGCCTTAAACACCATCTGAAAGATGCAATCAAAATGAAGACTCTTAACAATGTTTTCCCTGAACATGTACAAGTTATTGCATCTTTTACTAATCTGTGTTTTCATTTTTGATAGGCAGAGGACTTGGTGGCAAATTTCTTTCCAAAGAAATTATTGGAACTAGATAATTTTCTGAAGGTTGGTATGTCGCTAATTTTATTTTTCTCGACTTTAGTTCATCTCAGTTTAAGGGATGTGCATTATGAAAATTGTAATTAAGAGTAAAGAAAAAAGTGGGCATACATTAATTGCAGAAAGTGTGGTTATTTTATTTATTTCGTTTTTTAGCTCCATTTGACTACAATGAAGCATGGTGGTAAAAAAAAAAAAAGGAAGTTAAAGCCACATTCTTAAACACTTATTAAATGTTTAGAGGATTGAACTGCCTTCAGTTAGTAGTATTGTGTAAATAGGGATTGAATTTTTTTATTTTTATTATTTGTTCGGGGGGGGGTGTTCAGTTTTTATTTGGCAAAACCATTTATTAAAAATAGACTCGAACGCATCAATTTTCAGTTTCAATAATACATTGCAAGTACGTCTTACTAATATATATACAAACATTAACTTACTGTGTTGAAGTGAGGATGTCCACATTGAGATTCAGGAGAACTCTGGATGTATTTTGAATTGTGAGAAATGTTTAGTTTTACGCCCCATTTCCGCCCGCGCATCTGCCCGCTGTAATATTGGTGTTCGAATAATGTGAAGAAGTAACTCTTGTATCAGTAATTCAGCTGGATGCAGACAGATTCCAATGTTAGTGGTATTATTTATTATTATTGTTTATTATAGCAACTCGCCCATTATACGCATTGTTTCCAACCTCCCACCTCAGCTCAATTCCTGGTTTATCAATACAGCTTATTGAATGCAAGACCCTTCAATAACTGTATACAGCAATTAGCAGGCAAACCCTAATGCATGAACGAGATTCAAGTTAACAGGAGAGTTTAAGCAATTTATTTATTAGCCTTAACAGTATTTTGTATTTTACTAATTGCAGTAATGATTTATTTTAATATTGATTTATTTTAATATTTTACACACAATATATGTTAACTTAAATTTAAAGTAATTACTGGTCCTGACTTTATTGGTCCTAAACAACAACAGAAGTAGTCATCCAATGCTAAGTTGTTTTTTTTTTCAGCCCGCTACACAAAACTAACTGGTGGTCAGTAGCAAGTCTTTGCACACTTTTTTTAATCAGTTATAAAAATATATATATTTTAAATGGGTATTTTTTTGGTTATCGGTTAAAGCCGAAAACTTCAAGCCCTATATGTAAATGATCAAGAGCCAAGAGTTCGATGTTAAATAATTTGTCCCTCCCCTGTTGTAGCTCCATGCACATCTCCTAATAGTAACCCTACAGACTCGTGTGTGACTTACTCATGCAGTGGTAAGTGTGAACAGTTCAGAGCAGATTTAACTGGAGACTATACATCCTAAAGATTTGTAAAAATCTCAGCCATTTATGCTCTTAGTTTATTCATTTCCCTGATCTGCATTTAACATTGTTTTGATCCCTTGGGAGAAAACTGGACATTTTAGTTTGTTAGTCACTTCTTGGGGTCTTTGGAAATATAGCAGCTTGTAAAGTAAAGCGCATAATCTTCTGTAAAATTCAGCAGCAGTGTGTAATGGATTGGACTGCATTGCCAGTCTTTACACACTAAAATAGGATCAATTAAGGTTTGCGTGTATTTGTTTCCAGTATTAATTTTTCTGTATTTTTCTGTATCTTACTGTTTGTAGGAGCCTATCTTAAACATTGTGGAATTAAAAGATATCCATTCAGAAATAAACTTGACGGTGCCAGACCCAATCTTGCTCACAAACAGTCATGATGCATTGGAACATGTAAGTTTTAATTTAATGCACTTTTATATAGTAGAAGTAATTGGGGGTATTTAGACTATAGGAAAATTAATGGTTGTCTCAAATCTTAAAGAATCACACTTCATAGGAAAACCCTGTAATTTGAGTGCAGCAGTATTTGTTCACATGGAACTGCCATTAGATTGTAGTATTGTTTGCTGGAATTTATGGAAGTGTTGTGTAATCACTTGATTCAGAGGGGAAGAGCTCCATCTCCCAGCACCCTTTGCAAGCAACAAACTGTCTGTCTCAGTGATTGCATCCACATATGTAAAAACGTCTAACTTGGTTTCTTATGACTGTGATTCCATGACTCCTGCACTATTTAGATGCAAGCTAAAAACTATTTTGTGGGACACGTGCATTGCATTTTTTTAAAGTAGCATTTGCTTACAAAGTAAGACAAGCGCAGGTCTATAGCATTGCATTAAAGTTATGATGTACTAGATTAGTTAAGTAGGGCCACAAGGTTGTTAAATTGTGAAACATAAAGGCCTAGCTTCAAAGCAAGTAATGTATTCTAGAACATCTTAGGATTTACTTTTAAACGTATAATTAATTTTGCAGCAAAATGCCAAAAAGAGAAAGCTGGATGATGATGCAGGTGATGGAAATTGTCAAGGTAAGCCCCCCTCCATTTAAAATTGTATGTGCTGACTTAAGTCTTCTCAATATAAAAGGAACTTGAAACTAGCTAATTGGTTGATGCCAGTAAGTACTAGGTTGTTTGACAGATCTGCAAAAGCAATAAAGGTAACGGAAGTATGCAACTAGCACTAATGATGATATTCTGGCTTACTCCTTCATAAATTGTCAACACATCACTACCAGAGATAGGCTAATTCATTAAATTACTTAATGTGTTTGCAAATAATGTTGCAGCTGTTCACTGGCATGCTGCTGTATCAGGTTAAAAGCAGTGGTCACTACTAGATGCATGCTAGATCGTAGTTAGTATCGGATGGCTCGTCAGGCCTTCCTTTCATTCTTCTCAGGCAAGGACAGATCCACTTACCTTGCACCTAATGCTGTAATAGAACTTCTTTGGTGAACAGGTGTTAAATCTGAGCAATCGAGCCAAACTGATTACTGTAGGAATTCCTTTTGATTTTAGGTAATAGACTCATAGTTGTAGTAAAATTTACACAAGCCTGTTTCCTCGCCTTTCTGGCATGGAAAGGTAAATGCCACAAAACCTTGATTCTCAAGATCTAGCCTAGCTCATATTCAAGGCTTGTTGCACTAATGAAGGCAGTATCTTGGGAGTTGTACACCTGAATTTGATCGCACTTTGCATTTACATTTGTTACAAGAAGTTAGGGAATGTACTATCCATGTAAATCATGTCACAGTTAATACTTTTGGGCATGCTGATTTATAACCTTTGTGGGAGGTGTGTTGCTAACATACATTTTCTGCTTTGAAAGGTGTACTTTTCTACTGTTTTGTGTCTTGCTAATGGCTTTCTCTACACAGTGGCAGGTACCAAGGTATTTGTGATGCCCAATGGGATGATGAGGAGTAATAAGCAGCTGGTGGACCTTATAGAAAAAGTGAAGCCAGAGATCAGGACTCTTATAGAAAAATGCAATACAGTAAGTCATTGCTTTGAAAATCTTGAAATGTGTTTTTGATTTTTTAAATAACAATAACTTACTCCTTTCTAGAGAACCGCTTATCCAGTTGTGATTTCTGTAGCACAAGAGCATCAGAATCCGGGGGTATATTGAGGCCTCTGTTTGCACATGTAGAAACTTTTACATGCATATAGTGGATGTTGGATGTCAGGGTTTACTTTTTAGTGATACTGGTGTAATTTGGTAAAACATTTTCTTTCAGGTTAAAATGTGGGTTCAGCTGTTAATTCCAAGAATAGAAGATGGCAACAACTTTGGTGTATCTATTCAGGTAAAAATAGAAATTAAATGAGTTCAAATTTAGCAATCGCTACATTTAAGTTCCGCATTTATAATATACAATGCAATCTAACCAACAGGAAGAGACTGTAGCGGAGCTCCGGACTGTTGAGGGGGAGGCGGCTTCCTATCTGGACCAGATTTCAAGGTATGTATTTACTGAAGAAAGTGTTACTGTAGTGCTTTACACTTGGGGTGGATGGTGATAAAGATCCTCCATATACAATGTAAATATTTGGACATACAGCCAAGCATTTCCCAAGGGGATCCATGTAATAGATAATGAGTTTTTAACTTTATTTTTAAAATATACATGGTTTCTCATCTTTTTTTGTTTTACCCCTAGATACTACATCACAAGAGCAAAACTGGTGTCCAAAATAGCTAAATATCCACATGTGGTAAGTTTTTATATGTACGATTGGTGAGCTTGTGTAACTCGTAACATAAATCAGAAAGAACACCATGCGACTGCAAAACGCAGTAAATGCTGTGTCTGTCAAATGCAACGGTAAATTGGTGAGTGAGGGAGAATCTAGGGGGGCTGTTGGACCATAATACAATTTTCAACTGTGGATGATAATCCTGATTTTTATCTTGAATGTTTAGCTTTCAATTGCACCTTTCCCCCAAGTTAGCAGTTACTTTTTTCTCGTAGTTGGTAGTGGCTGGCAAGTTCACAATACAGACACTAAACCACTGTCTGCCGTGGTGGTCCCTGCAAATACTGCGTCATTGCTTTGCCAGTATGTAATGGGTGTATCTGTCAGTATTGGGGTTGTATTACCTGCTCAGTGTGACCACCATTCGTCAATTGTACTGCAAAAAAGTTAAACAGCTCTTAATGTTCTTATTATGTTCAGAATTTAGGTACATCTGTTATGTTGTGGGTCATATTGACCCGATGCAATTTCAAACTAATTTAAACAGCCTTAAATTGATTAAATGTTTTTATTTGCAAAGGTGTTACTCTTTTATGCTCTTTTAGTCCAGGAGCTGTGATAAAACTTCTTTGACTGCCTACCTGGGAGCTCCTCATTTTGAATTGTCTTTACCAGTGAGATGCTGTTGCAATACTTACTGAGAATTAGGCTCTGCCTTGTAGAAATATATTGTTTGTTATTTTGTTTAGGTTGTTTTATTCCTGCACACAAATTTACACAGATAAATGCCACGGGTCATAATGACCTGAAACATCTTATTTGTATACATGACATGTCCTAAAAAAATAAATAAAATAAACATCTCAGAGGTTCTTTTTCTGTGTATGTTCATGACCCCAACTTAGGAAAAGTCATAAAATATTATACAGAAAATGAAAAGAAAAATAGCATTTAAGCTAATTGGACACTGGAGTCGGGTCAGATAGACCCGAAACCTAATAGGAGGGTTAAGTATGGCATCCTTTGATTTGTCTATGCATAGCTCTCCCATAGCAGTAGTAACTGAGTCCAAACAAAAAATAGTTGTGATCTCCCATACAGGAGGACTACCGGTGCACGGTGACGGAAATTGACGAAAAAGAGTACATCAGCCTGAAAATCATTGTGTCCGAACTGAGGAATCAATACGTGAGTGACTTTGTTTTCCTTTGGATTTTGTTCCTGCATGGGATTCTTGACAGTTTTTTTGCACTAGGATTATTTGTTTATTGTTCCATTCAGAGATTTAATAGATTTTATTTCTTTAAGGTGGGTGGGTTACTGGTGCAGACTTTCTAATATAACCTCGAATTGAATTTTAGTAAAATGCTATTAAGTTTTAGTAACCAGTGGTGATGAATATATTACTTAAAATGCCATGTCTAATCAGTAACACATTATTCCACACATATAGAAAATTACCAAACAATGTTAGAAGCATTTGAGTGCAAAAATGATTTTGCTAATCTAAAGTAATAGTGTTTGCTGAAATGTTTGTCAAACGGGTCACTCCATACCAACTCAACCAGGGCCGTTGCCCAACTGTCTCAGATTTTGCTAGAAAAATTCACCTGGGGGGTTTCGGGCCTGCTGAGTTCAGAAATGCAAATTTATTTATTATTATTATTATTATTAGTATTATTATTTCCCCTTTGAGCTGTGACCTGGCAAAGGTCAACCTAAAGTGATAAAGTGACCCTGATCATAAAAAATCACCTGGGCTCAACTCAGACGCTACTATTACATGGCATGAAGTTAAGGTCATGAAGGGCAAGGCAATGTTGCCTTCACAGGCACCAAGGTAGTTCTAGGGGGCAGAAAGAAAATATAAATTCAACCCATGGTAACCAAAGCAATTTCATAAAACAACAAAAAATAAAGAGCCTATTATGGTGATGAATTCGTATTTCAAACAAACACAAATCAGTGTTTTCTGAGTGATTGGCAACTTGCCAAAAGTGAGTTAGAACATAAGAACGTAGAGAAGTTTACAAACTAAACAATATTCTAGATGGGGTCTTACTAATGCATTGTAAAGTTTTAACAGATTTCCTTGATTTAATTCACTTCACTATATATCCGAGCATCCTGTTGGCCTTTTTTTTAGCTTCCCCACATTGTCTAAACATTTCTGAGTCAACTTAAACTCCTAGGTCGTTTTCATAGATGCCGCCTTCAATTTCAGTATTTCCCATGTGATATTTATAATGCACATTTTTTATTGCTTGCATGCAGTACCTTACAGTTTTCTCTATTAAATGTCATTTGCCATGTGTCTGCCCAGTTCTGAATGCTGTCTAGATCCTTTTGAATGACCTTTGCTGCTGCTTTTATTTATTTATTTTTTAAATGTAGTAGTCTCTCTTTTTTTTTTTTTTACCCCAGTTTTCTCACCAATTTAGTGTGCCAAATTATTATGTGTATCCTCGGCTCACCGCTCACAGTTAGACCCGATCTCCCTTTTATAAACCTGACTGTCTCCTAGGATACTGTTAATAGTAATTTTCCATTTTAGATGTTATAGTTAAATTAGAAGTAAGGCATATTGGTCTGTATTAACCTGGTTCGGTTTTGTTTCCCTTTTTGTGGATCAGTATTACTTTTGCAATTCTCCAGTCTGTTGGTACAACCCCTGTGTCAAGAGACTGTTGCATGATCTTGGTTAGCGGTTTGTAAATAACTTCTTTCATTTCTTTGAGTACTATTGGGAGGATCTCATCCTGCCAGGGGATTTGTTTATTTGTTAGTTGGGTGCGCCTGGTTTTTTTTTCTCAAGCCCTTTTTATTATGAGTCGGACAAGGTGCTACACATGATGGTAGCGTCTAAGTTGAGCCCATGGTGATTTCTGGTCAGGCTCACTTTTCACTTTAGGTTGACCTTGGCCAGGTCACAGCTCAAAGGGGAAATAAATAAATAAATAAATAAAGATTAGCATTTCCTGAAAACCCCCAGGTGAATTTTTCTGGCAAAATCTGAAACAGTCAACAAAATGCCCTTTTTCTGGAATGACCCAAATTCTTTTTGTAGTCTTGCCTTGAAATATAATCCTCATTGCCATCTTGAAATGGTCTAACATTCTTTCCTTTTTGTATTCATTCATACACAGGTAACACTGCATGACATGATTCTCAAAAATATTGAGAAGATCAAGAGACCCAGAAGCAGCAATGCAGAGACCCTTTATTAGGAAAGAACTTTTTTATTTTAATTTTTTTTTAAAGGGAATCCAAGTACTGTTATCATAGCTGAAGACCATGATTGCCTTGGGTTTGTTTCCGAGCAAATGGACTGTCAAGATTGGAATAACTGGCTGGAATTGTAAAGCATACGATACTTCAAGCTTCTATGTTAGTATGAAAAAAGAAACTTATTTTTTTTATGTTTTTGTGATGTGTTGCAATTTTAAACCTCAGGTATTCTTTCTTGAGAATGCTTACTTCATACGGAAGAATGTCTTCTACGAACCAAGATAAGAACCATTAGTATGCTTCATGTTAAGTGCTATAAAGACTTGTTTCTCTTTCTCTCTGTAACAGGTCTTCAGTTACAATGATACCTTTTTATAGCGCTTGTAATTTAGAGATTGGGACTTCAATTGTGCTGAACTGGACCAATTTTACAAACTACCCATTTCTCAAATAATTTCATTACTTTTGGTTCCCTTTTAAAATCCTGCTTTTTTTTTTTTTTTTTTTTTTTTAAAGCATGTTTTTGAAAACAATATGTTCAATACCTTTATTACTTGGTTTCAGTTCTGTTGCAATTTTCGGATTTATCTCAGACGACTTTGTTCCAGAGAGAAGAATTTGAAGATGTGTAGCACATTGTATAGTTTTACAACAGGTTTTCAGATCTTTAGTATTCTGTAACCAAGAAATGGTCTACAGTATATTTAAAGTGAGGTGCCTCCTGTTTGACTTATCAAAGCACCACTGTTTTGCATTGGTCGAAGTAAATATAAAGAGTAAGCGGCTGTCCAAATTAAACAAGAGGCATTTGAGACTACCATAGTCACACTTTTATGTTTATAAAAGAAAGGAATGACATCACGTTATGATTAAATGTTAAATACATCATTTAAAATGAGTCCATTGTTTGTTTTTTATTCTTACATGAAAAGAAAAAGAATGAAATCCCATCTTCTCACAATGCGAGTCACCTACGATGATTATACGCCAATCTTCTTTGTCGCAGCAGCCTGAAACTCCAGCTGCTTCAAGAGTTTAAAGCGGTTTATGCAATGTATGCAAGCCACAGCGGAATCACTGCACTGTGCTATACAAACCTGTCTTGCTCTGAAAAGCTGTATCCCAATTTAATGAAGTCACATCTCAATTAAACAACATAATAGCATTAGGAAGAACCGTCTCAGAGTTGTATCTCAATAAACTGCTTTAACAGTATCCCGACTAGGTGGCACCAAGCTGTATGTATTATAGTTTTGGCGGCAAAATTGTTTTTGCTGACATTGCAGAGCAAAGTTTTAACTGTCTAACAACAAAACTGCGTCTTTTTTTTTGTGTTGGAAATCTATAGATGCAGTCAGAAAAGTGAGACAGTACTGTTCACAGTCCACACTGTGTTTGTTTTTTTGTGTAACGTTTTTAGGTAGTTTTTTGTGATGTTTGCAATCAACCTCACTGTTGGTTCTTTTCCGCTGTTGGGTTTTCAGTTGCTGTCTGAGAAACCTAACCCAGTGGCAAACCGATGTATTTCTTATCTATTTATTTTGATACAATCCAGTTATTTTAATCTTTGCTGCAAGAATGGATTAATAAATTTACCCACACTGATTTGTTACTTTTAGGTTTGTTTATAATTTAGCAAATTGCTTGGCTTCCACTTTTCATTATGTATTATGACTGGTAACAAAGTGACTGGGAACTTTTTTTTTGACGGACTAATTCAAAGCTGGACCTCCTTTTTGTAATTTTAGAAATGGTCAGCTTCCAGATCCTCTCTATTGGAGAATGAAGCTATATTGGTAACATATTTGTGAGAAGCGGAGTGAGCCTGGAGAGAACAGAAACAAAAATAGTTAGGTTATTATCATAACCCTGGTTCCCTGAAATAGAAATGTAACCATTACCTCACAGGTATTTATCTTTTAATACTGTCTAACCTGAATAGATATTCCAAAGCTGCACGTAGTGCCAGTGACATAGTTGTGCCTGCCCCCAAGGGCGTAAGACTGCTGACAAAAAACATCATTTTTCTCCCAAGATTGCTGCAATAAGACACAGCAACCTTGAACGTCAACCCTTTGCGGACCTGTGTTGTACCAGGTCCAACATTACAAAAGATCCTCAAAAAGATGTCAAGCACAGGTCTCTAGTCGTTTTTTTCTCCGGGGGGAAAAAAAGCTGAGAAAAACTTTCAATGGCTGAGTCAGACCGATAGGAGCCGAATGAAACAGAAAAAAAAAAAAAAAAAAAAAAAAACTGCCTCTCTCATAGCCCCATGGACTACAGAGGTAACACGGACATAAACAAAGGAGATAGCTGCCTCTGCATCCAGTGCTCAAAGAATATCAGACATTTGCAGAGCTTTTTGAGATGTTATAGTAATAAAATAATGACTTGGATCGCATTATTGAGCGTTTAGTGATAAAACAAGACATACATGTGGTATACATAAGCTTATGGCTTGTTAAATAAGTTAGTAAAAGTTTTCATTTGCATATGCTCCGTATAACATTAAAAAGCCCATCACGGGCAGAGACTTGCAGAACTGTAGTTTGTGAGTAGTCATTAGTTTCCTCCTCTCTAGATTAGTTAACTTTACAAGCCTATTGTTATTTATTTTTTTATCTCAACAGAAACCTACTGGACAATTTTTTGGGACGCAAGGCACCTGAAATAAGAAAAAACAAGACAAAATGTCAAACAGATGAAAACTACTGTTTATTTTAAAAAGTAATGGAAGATAAAGAAATCTTATGAATGGTTTATCTTAAATGAAGTAATTCACATTCAGAAACAAATTCCGTAATACTTAAGCCATATAAGATTTTATAAATCACTTTCCTTTCTGTTGCAGACCGATTAGCACTTAGATCGCAATTTAGACTGTCCAAGCAGCATCCCACAACACCATTCACCTCCTTTAAAATTGTAACACTGTGGGGCAGTAAAGCACTTTCCATGACACAGCTGTAAAATAGAAACATTTATTTATTACAACTGACTGAGTCATGCAACCTCACAATTAATTTAAAAAAGAAGGGTTGTATTGAGGTATTTCTTGGTACCAAAGAAGGAATGGTGGCCTTCACCCCATCCTAGACCTGAAACACCTCAACAGGTTCTTGAGGGAGAAAAGGTTCCAGATGGTCACACATCGCCACATCCTCTAGTCTGTTTGGCTGGGCGACTGGTTTACAACAGTGGACCTGAAGGGTGTGTATTTTCAAGTTCTTATCCGTCCAGTGCACAGGAATGATCTCTGCTTTGCCTTCCAGGGAAGCGTCTTCAAGTTCTCGTGCTGCCATTTGGCCTCTCCTTAGCCGCTAGCACGTTTTCAAAGTGCATGGATGCCATCCTAGCTCCTTTGCGGCTGCAAGGGATCAGGGTGGTGAATTATCTGGACAACTGGCTGATTTGTTCCCTGTGTCTGTCTTCTGTTTTATATTGATTTACCACAGCAATAACTTCATAAAAGCACAGTCCATGTACAATGCAATACTTGCCTGCCAATTGTGAAACAGCCACAAAACATGGCATTGCATGGTGGTGTGTGCCTGCAGGGGTTGCATTGTGGTGTGTGCGTACAGGGGTTGCATGGTGGTGTGTGCGTGCAAGGGTTGCGTGTTGCATGTGTGGGTGAATTGGGGTGCAGGTTTGGCACGAAAGATGGGGATGGGGATTGGGGAAGACGAGTGTGTGAAAGAAGGTTGTGTTCGTGAGATAACGAGATAGTAAAAGAAAAACTACTACAATCACTTATTTTCACTTTTGACTCCCAGTCCCCTTTCCCTCACTTTATGATTTTATCTTGTGATTATTTAATTATTGTCAAAATAAACAGCCTTCATCTACTCATGGTTGCAGTCTCATTTCTGTCCCAAAAAGAACCCGAAACGAACGCCACAATATATTGATGGACATTACATAAGCAAATGAGATGTCCTTTTTTTAGAATAATATGTTTCTTCTCTAAAATCTGTTTTAATATTTGCCTTTAATAAAGGGAAACGACTGCTTTAATGAATTTTCATGTCTCTATTTCAGAGCAATGTAGTTTCTTCATTGTAATAAAGAAATATATATTTTTTTTAACATTTACATTTTATTTCTGTTTCTTCATAAAAAAGAATGTTTTCCGGGGAGAGTAAAAAATACATTCATTTTGATTCCTGTATTAAGGGTTACTCTTAAATGAATTCACGATCCAGTTTAGCACGTAAATGAAAACAGGGGCAGTTTATATGTAAAACTGTGTTAGAGATAAACTATCCTATAACAAAACTCTCTATAATAGTGATATGTTTTGACATATATATATATAATATATATATATATATAATATATATTATAGTATATATATATATATATATATAATATCAGCGCGCGTTTGCTAAGATCTATGCCATTTGAAAGAAAAAAGTACACCACCACAGAAAGCCAATCGTTTTACATGTGCAAACACGTATTGTCATATAAAGTAATACCCCCGTTTGTTTATTGGAAGGTCCAAAACAATATAAGCCTTGGAGACAAAAATGTGTCACCCCTCCCTTTTGTTTAGGGGGTCGGGACTTTATGTTCATATATACATTAAATAACCTATATGTCCATTTAAAAAATATTGTACATGCCCGCTATTGTGTGTTATTTACACTTTAAATAAACACACAGACGCATGCGCATATGTCAAATTAACATTTGTACGCGGTCACGTGGGTCAAGTGTAAACAGAAAGAAAGGAAAAGCTTCCGACTCGGTTAATTAAGGGGATAACAGAGTGGCTTTATAACTACGTACTGCGTACAAACAGACACGTTTCCCAAAGAAATAAAACGGGGTAGGCGATTTATATGAGTTTTTTATTTTAAAAAATGAAGACAACCATGGATTTCCCGATTAATGTAAAGGTGAATTACAATGGAAAGACAGAGAGTTTCCTTGTTTCGGATTCCGAGAGAACACCCTGGGAGTGCGTTGAAGGCAGGGTGAGTTACGCTGTAGTTTTAATCAGGGTTTTCTTAACAGGAGCCTCGGAGCCAAATACCAAATACAAAACGAGCGCACAATCGGTTTGAATTAAGTAATGTATATCCAATAGCTCTATTTACGTTAACCAGCAATTTAGATATTCTTTTTATTGTTCGACATCACTACACATCAGGGTCGGTCGATCTGAATGTTTCAACAATTAGGCTTTCTGTATTATTATTATTATTATTATTATTATTATTATTATTATTACATTTTAAAAACGTTCTTTTAGAAATTGGGCCTAACATTGAAAGTAGCATAAACCGGAAAGGATAACACAGCAGGCAAGGCAAAGTCAATTGGTCAAATAAAAAGGTGTCTTGCCTCGTCACAGTAGTACCTGTCATGTCGGGGCAGTACGACTAAACATCTTTATGTATTTTGAAAACTAGCTATATCTTTGTGTGTGTCTGTTTATATAACGCTACATTTTTCAATAATTGGACAAATTGAGTTAATATTATTTCGGATGCACCTGCTACAATATCTGTTTATTAATAGTTTTACTCACGCCTTAAAGTCTATTACAGACTTGCTTGTACACTACAGTGATTATTTGTGTAAATTATGCTAGTTTGGTAAAAATGCTCAATACGTGAACACAGCCATTTAGAAAAAACAAACAAACAAAAAGAACAAAAAAACATACTTATTCAGTACTAATGTTGCTAGTTTATAGTATTCATTAATTCATAATTCATGTTGTCTTAAAAATTTAAACGAAAGTTTCCACAGTCTTTAACTTTTTCAGAATAGTACCTTTTGTTAGCCAACAAAACTAGGCAATCAATACTTTGCATCGACGAAAGCAACCAATCCTGTACCTGCAACTGCCGAGTCAGCTCTGGAGCTCAGACACGCACATTTTAATCACAAACCGAGACAAAGACTGCCCTGTTAGACACTTAAGTAATATTGCTGTATTCAGATATTTGACACTGTTCAGATAAACTATAAGCAGCCCTGACACAAAACGTTATTTGTTTAATAGTTTTTTTCCCTTCTAATTATGTGTGTAATCTTTATGAATATTTTCGTGACTATTTTCCTAAATCCTCTCAGTGGAATCATCTACCTGACAAATCATTACAAGTTCAAGGTAAATATAGGTTGCAGCGTGTTTTTTTTTTTTTTTTTTTAAAGAAAATAATGAGAAAAATAATTTTATAATTAAGGCTGAGGCGATGCATCGATTTATCATTATATGAAATGTTGCTGGTTTTCGCCATGTTAAGGTGCATAAAACTTTTAAAGTAGATTTCACATTTGACCAAGGCCTTTTGAAGAAAACGGCAACATTAGCAAATTATGACAATACGTAGTTAATATGATTTTTTTTTTTCTTCTGAGCACTGTCCCGTTCGTTGGCGTTACATATAACATTACAACATAAAATATTATCAAAAAACAGCAATATAGTACAGTAAACAAACCACCGGCATTTTTTTTAACATGGCAAAAACCAGCAACATTTCATACTCTTGCATTAACTCTCCAAATAATTTTTTTTGCCTAACTGCCTATATAGCACATTTTACATTACTCGTGCTCATAACCCACATTATATCCCGTGGATCTATACATGTAAACATAAAGACGCACAGGGGTGGACACAGTGCTTTGTTACACCATTCGGAGACTAACTTCCTATTTCAACAATTTAAACTGCAGTCAAACACTCAGTCCAGTGTTGCTGCGGCCGGGATTGAAGTACTGTGTGCCGAAAGGCTCAAGACACAGAAGTGCGATTAACGCACGTTAAAATAATTACTCTCCCAAAAAATTAACGCGTTAATCGCGATTGACAGCACTAATATATAATCGAAGGATGATTCAAAGTAGGAGGCAGGTATGTATGTATAAAATAATCCAGGCTCTACGCTAACTTTTTTTGATAGGAGCACAGGAGCTCCTAAATTAAAAAAAAAAAAAAATGGAGCACACTGAAAGACTGTATATTTGTATGTTTATATTAATCTACACAATTAACATTTTTTAAAAACTTTGCACAAGAGTGCAAAAACAGAGAACAGTTACATATTTTTCATATACATCTAATAATGAATAACTAAATCAAAACATTTAACATAAGTATTCAATGTTGTGTTTGTTAATGTAAATATCTATAGGTTATATAAAGAGCACCCTCTCGCCTTTAGAGAACCTCACTAAAATGCTTCAGGAGGGTATCCACTTATTCCACTCTGTAGTCCATAAACTGGTCATAAGTTTCAGGCCATGTGACATGGTTGAACACCTTGAAGCAATCCACAGCACTGGATGCCTGTTCAGCGGGACGGTCTTTATCAAGCAAGCTGCCAAAGTGGGACCTAAGCTTGTCAACAGCAATGGTGATGGCTGCTGTGATGTGGGTTTTCAGTGTGTGATGACTCTGGTCATCTGGGTTCAAACCAGAGACATCCGGTTCTTGTACAGTGCTTTGGGTTTGAGAAAAGCACTCTATAAATAAAATGTATTATTATGTACAGACATTTTAAATGGATAAAGGTAACATAGCATAAATTGCACTATTGAAACAGTTTTGAAAAATCCCTGTAAATATGTGCTAATTTATTTTTGTCTGATTACTATCCCTAATCCTAGCAAACCTGAAATGTGACCTTCTCTGAATCAGGCTGATCCTGAATGCATGCCAGGAACTTGTTTAGCATGCCACATCGCTTTGGTCTTCTGTTTTCCAGTGACGACATGGTCCTCTGCAGCTCAGAGATGGCTTGGGGAAGGATAAGGTCATTTTTCTGAAGGGTGCAGCTAAGGGTTCGTAGTTCATGAAAGATGTCAGCCAAGAAGTGGCTGAATGCACAGAAGTGTGCACTCTCCATTTCACGCATTATCTAAGGGGCAAGAGTTACAAATACATAGAAACATTTCCTCAGTAAGGAACCTTTAAAATCATATTTAAATTACACTAATTATATTTTATTGTAATATTCCATATTTTGACATATATTTATAGCAACTAGAAACGGGGTACCTTTTTTGCTCGCCCCTCAATGTCAGGATTGCTGGGTGCTGAAGTCAAGTGATCCATGTGATGGTGAGTCACGCTATATTGGCCACTGTCATGAGCAAGGTCACCACTTTTGCCTGGCCGGAGAAACACATCCAGGGCTCTCTGGATGTGTGGAACCCAGTGTGCGCCCTTGACACTGGATGGGCTGCACGGGAACATCAAGCTGTTCTCCCAAAGCATACAGCTGCCTTTTTGATTTTGGGCTAAAATGGTACGTCCTCCATACCAGATGGAGGAGGCTGTACACTTTAGCTACCATTGGAGAGTCACCAGCTCCAGTCTAACAATACAAAATATAACTGAATAGCAAACGCCCAGAGTTTTAGTGTGTGGGTTCTCTTGTGAATTTACATTAAAAAAAATGTAAATTATTTGCCAAAGTAATGTCTTTTTATTTTAAGTTACAATTTATTTTAAAAGATAGAAATGTTATAGGTGACAGGTTTAAAAAAAAAAAAAATAAAAAAACATGCACGTGGGATTCACAAACAGTTATTTACATATTTATAGTTCAAAACATCAAATTGACTCACATGGCGGTTGCAGTATTAATGCTAACTGGCAACAGGAGACTTCAAACTGGGTTCTAATTTGATGCATCGATTCACCAGTATGTAATCAAAGCTCGGGAAATTGATCAATCGATGCACTGATTAACTGTTGCACCCCTATTATCCAATTGTCATAAAACCTTGTATAATCATAATTAAGCATAATTGATTGATAATGTCAGATTCTGGAGATATAGGGTCTGTTTGTTTGTCCTTTCATCCACCTGTCCTTTGTCACTTGCATTTTTGCATATATCTGGATAAAAAGTTAACAACTTGTCATGAAGCTTGGTGCATTTTATTCTGTAGTATTCTGTACATAACACTGATACATGGTCATCCACTTTCTCATCATATTGATAGCTCTAATTGTCAGATTCCCAGTTCAAATCCCACCCATATCTCAGATTTGCTTGGAGAATACTCTATTTGGGGCAAACCACTTCTGATGTAAACGTTTTTAATCTTGTTGTCTTGAAAGGTATGTTTTTCTATTTTTCATGAAAACAAATGAAGAAATCCGTGAGTAATGGTTGCTTTGTATACATGTACACCTCTTTAAAAACTGAAATACTGTATATCGTTTGGTTTTCAGGTGAAAATTTCTTTTGGTTTGAACAATGTGCAGGTGAAATATTTTGATGAGGAAAATGAGGAGGTGAGTATAATTGATTTGGGAGTTCTGTTATGACTCTTTTTGTATTATGTACTGTTGGCATCCTTTTACTTTTTTTTTTCTTCTTAATATTTTGTAGCTTTAGCAGTCAAATCTTAGCTATAACCCAGTGGTGCACAGTGAGGGTCATTGTAGCCCAGATGTGTTACAGCCATTCCCTTAATTGCTTGATTGAAACAATTGAATCAGTTAATTATTTGATGAGGAAGAACACCGGAGTTGTGCACACCTGTTCGTTGAATTTTTTCAAATTAGTTTAATTAGATCTAGGTCAGCTCATATGCAATATAAGAATAGCACATTATATATTAATGTTTGCTGCTGACCACTATCTCGAGTTAAAGTAAATAAATCAAAATATACATTTGGGCCTATATAAAATGGCAGTAACATGTACTGTGTAATGCAAATAGAAGGCTATGTTTTGCCATATGCCGGTTTACCCAAAAATATAGCCTATGTAAAGCAAAGTAACCTGATGCCAAGGCGATTTAAAGCTTATTTTAATTTGTACTTTTTTGTTATTTTACAGGTTTCAATTAACAGTCAAGGTAAGTAATCTGTAAAACCTAACCATCCTTGAAGATATTTATATTAAAAAAACAAAAACACTTTTTTGTGTGTTGCTAATTTATTCAGATGTATAAACATTGCATTACAGATTGCAATATCATACTAATGTAGGTATCTTTAAGCCTTCTGGCAAATATCCAAGGTTTAGCAAATAAACTATGTTCAGTGTAGAGTACAGTATTGTATTATGTACCATGCTTACTGTAACTTGCCAGTGATGGCTTCTGAATAGTCCCACTTAAGACACCAATTTAAAACATTAATGTACAGCTATGGCCAACGGTTTTGCATCACCACTTTGTAGTTTTTCCATATACTTAATAAAAAAACTGAAATTGAAAAATGTGACATTTCAAAATCCAACATGAAATACTGTACTACTGTTATGGCTTGCCTTACAGGATCATTTTGTAGTTTCTTCAATTACATGATGTTAAATGAAAGATCTAAATTATCCCACCAAACCGTATTTATAATATAACAAAACTATCTTTTACATGGGTAGGCCTCAGTCCTGCCACATGTTCATATAGTTTTTTTTTTTCTTTTTAATTGTCTCAATCTTAAAATTCGAAGTGATGCAAAACTTTTGGCCCAGCTGTAGTAGAAACCCTGCTGTGCTATTTAGTTCAATATGCATCTCTGAAGGACCTGTGATTGATTTTTAAAAGTAAAACTTGGGGCCATGAGCCCCTGCTGCTGTGCTGTCTCTGCCTGCGTTCAAAGCAATATAACGGCTTTTATTACATTTTAAAAAACTAACGAATATCAGAACGAATATTTAAATTATGAGCGAATATCCGAACATGAAAATCCTGTGTTTGTCCCAGCACTAGTCATAATGCTTTCTTTCATGTTTCATGCAAGTTTTACTGAACAGTCTATAGGGTTTACAACCCAAGTTATACTATTGCTATTGCTTCAGCTTTTACTAAATACTACTAAGCTTTATCTATATATGTATTTTCTTTTATAGAGGAATATGAAGAAGCAATAAAGGTATTGTATTTTTCAAAACATTAATACTAAAGAACAGTATGGTCCTGTTTGCATTATAGACAGGTTGTCAGCTCTCATATTGTGACTACTTAAAGATCTATACATAGTCAATTCTCATTTTATACGAATTTCAAGGGACCAGCAGAAAATGCACTTATTCGTAATAGGGTTATCAGGAATTATCAGGCATAAATTTCTTACCAGTTAACTTCTTGAGTGGACAAGTTGAATGAACATAGCTTAAATACGAACCCTCATATACATACACATTTAAAACATATCTATATTCTGTATGCTAAACTAAAATGGACATCTTGTTAGTTAAGTGCTTATACTGGTCAGTTTAAAGACTAGGGTTAAAAACCAGTAAAACTATGCAAAATGGAGAGGGGCATGGGGGTAGCTGGAAATATATACAGTATCAACAGCAAGGGTTTGGAAGACATCAGTGATATTTACAGTTTAAGGTTGTTTATTTTGGTATGTTGTCCTTATTATTTTCAGAGTGCAGTTAAACTAGGGAATCAACTCCATATGAATGCGTATGAGATAAAAGGGCCTGTGGCAAGACGAGTGTGTGAGAGTGGGACAGTAAAAAGAGACTTTGAAGTCCTCAAGACTGGGAAGAAGGCAATTCAGAACTACTCTTTGCTCGCAAAAGCTGATGGACATAAAATGATGCCTACCCAAGACAAGGAAATGGTAACAAACCCCCCCTCTAGTATCTTTACACTAAAGTATTGGATTAAGCTTCCTGGTAGGGAATTTTCTTTCCATACCTTCTAAAACAAAACCATGTGAGATTTAGGGCCCTATTCACAAAGTTTTTTTTTTTTTTTTTTTTTTTTTTTTTTTTTAAAGCCACCACATAAGTTAGATAATGTACCTGAAGTCCCGTACCTCTCCAACTGCATTCTAGTTTGTGTATACGTGTTGGATCATTGAAAATAGTATGTATATTTGTACATTCAGGTTAATATGTAACGATGCTACAGTTTCACTGGCCTACGTATTGATCTTGCTCATTTCATTTTGATAGACGATGAGAAATGACATCCAGTTGAACAAAGACGATCAACAGAATCCTCCACTTTGGTTTACTACTTATATGGAAACGGTATGTACACCAGGTTAGAATGTATTCATATTTTCAAATGAGTTAATACTAATAACTTGATACTTGCTTATGTGTTAATATAGTGATTTTCTTCTGTACTATAATGGCTGCATTTTTAAAATTGTTTTTGAAGTATACTCTGTAATTCTCTTGGTCAAGTTTAAGCTTTGGTATCGTGCAGAAAAAAGTAATTTTTAAGCTAAAAAATTACAATTTTACAAAAATCAGTTATCCAGACTACACATTTTGAGATAGTGTCTTCACATTCGGCACACAGTCTCAAATCAACCTTTTGTTTTTTTTCTCTCCTTTTTTTTTTTTAGAGCGATACATAATAAAGTAATACTTTTTCCACTTTACAAGCACGATTCATTTATTTGATGCATCATTTTTTGTTTAAGTTGTTTATTTCTGGTTTTGGTATCTTTATTTGGTAACTAGCTTGGTATGTTGAAATGAGAAGAGTAACCTTGGAATAATCTTTGCAGTTAATTTTTAAATATATTCAGTTCAAGGATCAGGTGGTAAAGGAAGCCGTAGAGAAGATCTGTCATGAATTCACAGAGAGGTTCAGCATACAGCCCCTGCAACAGGGTTCCTCTAATGAACCAGCAGGGGTGGGAATCGAAGTCCCAGAAATGAGCTCCATATCAGCCAATGCCAGCGACTGGCTCATAGTCTGTAGCAGCTGCCAGAACAAGATTACAGGAATTTGCTACCAGTGCAGGTCAGTTGTTGTTACTCACCCACCAAAATACAGCAATGATTTGTTGTTCTTTTGTACTACAATATGTGTGTGTGTGTGTGTGTGTGTGTGTGTGTGTGTGTGTGTATATATATATATATATATATATATATATATATATATATATATATATATATATATATATATATATACACACACACACACACGGTCAATAAGGACACTGGACATTGCTGGTTACTTATTCAAGCAACTCCTTTATTCACTTGTGTTTTACTGGCTGTTACAGTATTTGATACTTCAGGTGCTTTTAGCCTCTGAATAAATTTAATGTTTTACACACACATTTTGTCCCAGTTCAATAACTTTTTCAAATACTTTGTTTCCTTTTTCTTGTCTTGTTAAAGCTTTGCATCAATTGGAAAGCAACAGTATTCATTGCTTACAACATGCATGCAATTGCAGTCCTCTTTGATTTTGTCTGCTTGACTGTTCATTTGTTTGATGCTTGACTGTTCATTTTGTTTCCTAACAGTGTGTGCCCATCCTGCACTTTGTGTGAATTGTGTGAGTCATGTAACTATGAACATGATCCTGCCCATTCCTTAATAAAGTTCAGCACTCTGTTCAGCACACCAGCACCAAACCATTTGTCTGGAAACAGACTACCAGCTGCTGGAGACCATGCAAGGTAAAAAAAATAAAAATAAGTAGATAGCAGTGACCAAACATGATTTTTTTTGGAAAAGTGTTTTTATAATTTTACAAACTATCCAGCAGTTAAAAATACACAAACGAAAACAGTGAAAAACGGGCAGAAATAGGGGTTAAACACAAAAGCACAATTCTTCTGCTGCATACAAAAACTTCATGTCAGCCAATGACAAAAGCAATGGAGAATGCTCTGTCTCGCACTGATGAACAGCTGTTGGGTCTCCTGAAAGCAGCAGGACACCCTGGCCGACCTAATCCTCCCCATGTTTTGGCCCAATGCTTTTCCGGTGATTGATAGATAATTGCTAAATATGATTCACTAATTTAGTGCAGCAGAGTATTCAGGGTATTTCCTTATTTTTTTTCAGGTTGCAGAAACGGATAGACAACAGTATCAGGAAAGCTGAAAAGCAAAGACTTCAAGCAGAAAAGAGACGGCTCAAGACTGAGGTGAAAGAGATAAAGGAGCAACTGAAAATGTATCGACAGGGTCTTCACTGGAACGATTGGAATGATGCTGTTTCAGATACTACAGTACTCGAGTCAATGGGAACCAAGCCAAGCACTAGAATGTAAGATTAGAAATACACAACCCTTGAGGCATGGTATATTATATAGAAATTAAGTCTTTTGAATGGTTACTAGTTCTGTTAAAACCCAGCCAAAGTAGAGCTACCAGTCTGGGTTATTACAACTGCCTTATTGACTAGTGTTACTAAAATGACCTAAGTTATTATTATTACTCTAGTCTGCAGTAACTCCCTTTAGGTCTTTATATTACTGTTTAATTGATGCAGGAAAAGATAGAGGGTACTAAGGAAGGGTATGAACCTGAATGCTGGCACCTGATCATTTTATTAACATATTTCAGGGTAGTTCTGAAAACCTGGACTTCACTCGCAACTTTAGCTTGGATGTTCAACACCAGGTGCACCCTTGTTGGGTCACTTAATCAAAGCAATGTGTGTAGGCTGAATTCCGACAGCCTGCTTTCCTAATTGCAGCTTGTTAATTGTTGTTCTGCTGATAGAACAGACCATGTCAGATCATTTCAGGTGTAGGTGAAAGTGTGTAGTTTCCCCACCCCACTTAATTACATTTAAAATTGTACTAGCTCAAGAGCACACACACTAATATATATATATATATATATATATATATATATATATATATATATATATATATATATATATAGACAGACAGAGGTATGTTCTTTGTCAACAGGGATATTTCCAGCTGCTTTTAAAACTGCCCTGTTGAAACCCGTTAATTTAGATAGGTCTGTAATTACTCAGTATTGAACTATATCAAAGCTTCCTTTTTTAGCTAAGGTTCTGAAAAGGTGGTATTTAAGCAAATTAATAGTTTCCTCAATAGTAATACTATTCTGGAAAGATTTGTCAGGGTTTCGTTCAAATTGTAGCACAGAGCAAATTATTTTATGCGTGCATATTCAAATGCTGTATCTATTTTAGTCCTTTTAGACCCGAGTTTTGCTTTCGATGCTGTGGATCTTGTCTCTTGGCTCCGTTCTCGGACCTATGTTGTTTTCCCTTATATATTTTGCCATTAAGTGAGGTTATTTGTAAAAATGGAGTGAACTTTCACTTATGCTGATGACGCATAACTCTATATCTCTCTTAAACCAGGTGATGCCAATGCTACTGCAGTTTTATTTGAGTGTCTTGCTGATATTAAAAGTTGGATGTCTCAAATTTTCCTGCAATTAACCCTTTGCTGCATATGCAGAATGACCATATTTGGTCATGAATCTGAACACTTTGTGTTTAGGCGCTTCTAGTTTTGGAACCTGTTTATGTGATGTGTTGATTAGCACTCTTGGAATTGTAGAACAGGAAATACAGAACTTCGAGTCCTCTGTGCAGTCAGTTGTAATGGCTCCGTCAGTGACTCATCCTTGTAATCAAAATGTTCCATGTCCCACCACCCTAGCCCTGAACCAATGGTATGATGACTCAACCCATAGTCATGGCTACGACCCAAACACAAAAAAAACAGAACAAACAAGATTGCTGGTTGGACGGCTAAGATATTTGTTTTATCATCAGTCAAATATGATCTATTTTAAAGCCAGCAAGGGGTTAAACTGAGATAAGACATATAGGGTCTCAGAAACAGATAGTTGACAAAAATAGATTTGGATAACCTGACTTCAAATTTGAAATCCAAGGTGAGAAACATGGGGGTTATATTTGATTCTGAGCTAAGCTCTGAATCTCATATTAAACAAATCAAATGTCTTTATCATCTGGCTGGATGTAGGATTTGGTCAGTGATCTTAAAGAGAATATTGGGTTTATCGTGTCCCATAGTTATAATTTCATAGAAGTACTTCACCCAGGCAGCAACAAGCGCACACCTGTAGCTATGGAGATGGTCGGTCCAGATCTCTCTCTGAACCGTCAGTCCAGGTGACCTCCACTTGCGCTCAAGCTTGCGGCAGGCAGATTTAATCAATCAGGTTTGAGGGTTTGCCATGGGCAGTTTCAATCTTTCTTGAATATTCTGGTTGTAAACGGGGCAAGGGTGTGGGTATTCTGGGTGGTCTAGAGCTGGTCCAGTTTACATGTTATCAAAATTCACTTCAATCTACCACAGCTGTAAACATATTAGAAAATTAATTACTTCAACCAGCTGATGTAACTACATCAGCAAATTAGCATTTAAATTTCCTTACCAATCACTATTTTGTTTCGTCCTGTCTAACTTCAAACCGCATCAGAATCCATGTACCAAGCAAGTCAAGTTGCTTGAACAATTAATTATTTTTTTAATTATTTCCTTTAGTGTACATGTTTATTTTCTGTTTTTAATGTATTTTCTTTGTAAAGCGCTTTGAGCTGGTTTTAGCATGAAAGGCGCTATATAAATAGATTATTATTATTATTATTATTATTACAGTACCTTCAATGAAAGTGTATTCTTATTTTAGGAGCCCGAAGCTGGCGTGTAACTCCATCGTTCCCACCATGAGTGCTGCGTTTCTGGATGAGAATCTACCCGACGAGACTTGCATTCAGCCTGGTACTAAATTTATCAAGCACTGGACAAAGAACACTGGCAATGTGAACTGTATGTTGGAAACAAAGGTACTACTTTGGAATTCAACTTTTTTCTGCTGTAGTGATGCAACTTTGCATGGATATTTGTCAAACCAGACCATTTTTATATATATGTTATGGACCGTTCAGTTGCCATAATACCCGGGCAGTTTGCGAAGTGCCCAGCTGCAGTGAGCAGATGCCGAATTAGCTTTGAATTTTATGTAATTTAAGCATCTGCCTGGGCAGTTCGTCAGCTGCTCATAGCCACCTGGACTGATGGCGAAGAAAGGCTTTTAACGTGCTGTAATGCCCGGGCAGTTGGCAAAGTACCCATCTGCGGCGGGCAGATGCCGAATTAGCTTCTAATTTTGTCATTTTAATTATAATTGAATATATAATTAAGGCTGTCACTCGATTTAAACATTTTGATTGCTTATTTATTTATTTTATTTATTTGTCTTAGAGTACACATTGCTTGCTTGCCGAGGGGTGTTCTCTTAGCCGGAGAGTACTGTATTATATTTTTGGTAAAGTAGCAGCAGTCAGGTTTAATAGAAGCCATTTGTTTGCTTGTCTAATTTGCAATCTGAAAAAAAAAAAAAAATTGTGTGGATGTGTGTTGTGAACTTGATCATTCCTGGCTGTTTTAAGGGACAGCTATGCAGGAAAGGAGCACGTTTTTACCATGTTGATTGTCTCCCATGATACTGTTACCATATAGGTAATTTTCCATTTTGGATCTTATTATAGTTTCCATAAGTTTACATATAATAGAAGTCGGGCTTATTGGTCTGTAGTTACCTGATTCGGTTTTGTCTCCCGGTTTTTGTGGATCGGTATTACGTTTGCAATTTTCCATTGTGATGGTACAACCCTTGCTCAAGAGACTGTGTTGCATGATCTTCATTTCTTTGAGTACTATTGGGAGGATCTCATTCGCCCCAGGGGATTTGTTTATTTTAAGACCTCCTAGTCCCTTTAACACTTCTGCATCCTGTTACGCTAAAGTTATTTAAAACTAGACAGTAACAGGTCGACATTTGAGGCATGTTGTCCTTATCCTCCTTTGTAAAAACTTTTGAAAAGTAATCATTTAATTTGTTGTGTTTTTCTCTTCATCTATAATTTTGCCAGTTGTATCTCTGAGACATTTTACTTCCTCCTTGAATGTTCTTTTGTCAGCGTGAGTGCTCTTGGTGAAAGTGATGATTTACAGGTTTATACGTGCACAATAGTAAAGTGGAGTCTGGGTTTAATTACTGGCTGTTTACCTACAGCTCCCGGATATTAGCCTTCTATTAAATGTAACAGTTTAATAGAGAAACAAAACGATAAACACAAATCCTGGTTTCTTTATAACACAGTACTTCTTCACTGGTCTTTTTGTAACTATAACAAAGGAACAGATTGCTTTGCCACATCCCATGATGTACCCTCAATCAGGTAGCGAGTGCAGGCACGGATCCTTCAATCCAGAACTGACACATTGCCTACCGTATTAAGGTGATGACTATTGGTATTGTGACTCCGCCCCCTTTCTGGATGGCTGACTTCCAACTGACCCAGGAATGAACTGCCAAACCATCCAGTACGGGGCACACTGTTCCTGTTACACAGCGCCCTCAAAGGTCAGGAGGGAGACTGTTGACTAGGATTCATTCTCTCTCTGTCACACCTATCAAAATCTTGTCAGATCTGTGGACTTGCCCAGAGTGAATGTAATTGACAGGAAGGGACATACTGTTTACACAGTTGCGTGTGCCAGTTTTTCTATTTTTATTTGTTCAATATTAATAACATTAAAGCACTACAGAACTCTACATTTGTTAAGCTTTAGTACTCGATATTAGCTTCAGAAAACTCTGCTACATCCTTTATGCTTTAGGCTGAAGTTAATGCAGCTCAATTATGGGAAATCTTGATTCTGGTGTTGAAGAGGTTCAAGTTTTTTCTGCTTTTCTTTCAGGACCTGCTGTCTTTTGAACTGCTGGATGTCAACATTGTGCAGGGGTTGGAGCGAGTACCACATAACACACCTGTCGGTAAGCTCAACACACCCAGAAGTCAAGAAACCCCTTTTTTTTGTCGTGATACATTAATTTTAGTGGAAATTTAACAATACTAGATTAAGATTTCTAGTACGGTTGTCAAGCAATTTATTTATTATTTTTTTTAATCTCAGTTAATCTTGGTTTTAATTGCATATTTAATTGATACAATTACTGCATCCATCTGATTCAAGTTTGTTTTATTTCTGATGCTATTGTAATGTTGGAATATATTTTCTATTTTGACCAGGTTACAGTATTTGCACTGTACAGATTATTTTATTAGTTATTAGTGTAGAATTAGTACAGCAAAAATGATTAGTTGGAACTCTGTTTTGTACTGCAAAGCTATTGCTACTTTAGCTTTTAACTGGAAGACCTTACCCACTGTGACGTGGCTGCTGAACTATGGAGAGTTTGGTGGTTTCTTGGGACGAGGGGTACTTTTGAGCAAGTTTGATTGAGCTCTGTATTCTGATGCTGTAACTAAAAGCAAAACATGTGCCAAGGAAATAAAGAATATTGAACAGAGAAATCCCGTTTGGACTTTGTTTATATACATCACAAACCCGGCCAACTCCTCCTGAAGAGAGCACATAAACTTTACCGGCCTACATTATTATTATTATTATTACTATTATTATTATTATTACTATTCAGCCAGCATAAAACCTGTTTTCCTATTTCTGGCTTCTTTTTATATTACAATCCACCATTGTTAAATAGTTTGAACCAACTGTTAAATCACAGTGGAGTCAGTTTATTACTCACCTTACTGCATTTACAATGAGCAATTACCTTTACACATAAACTGATGTTTTTCGTAGCTGTTTTAAATAATAATTTTAAATTCTCTTTTTTTTTTAAACTTAAAATTGCCTAAATAAAACAAAACATTCACTGAGTAACGGTTATATCCTCAGTAATTGTAAATAATATTGTTTAAAAATAAAGGTGGGTATTGAAATAAAACAAAGCTACAATGTTAATGAGTCTGCAGTCAGTAGCTATCCAACAGCGCTGGTTCTACTTCTGGTATGGTACTTGGCTTGATTTCATTGGTTTACAGTGATCCTAAATTTCTAAGAGTGCTCTGTCAAATCCTACGGGTTTCATTTGTTGTATTGTTGTTGTCTTTAGCAGAAAAACTTCTAGAGTGTATTTTGAGAATTGAAAAAGCATGTTAGCACACAGGTGGTACAGCAGACTAGATGCACTTCTGTGATACTGGAATTCTCTTTGACAGTAGATACAAGTAGTAAACCTCTTTCTATCCAGCTGTGAGAACATTTTTATAAAATAAACGTTCCATTCAAGTCGTTCAGTTTGAGTGCTTTGCTACATAATGCGGTTCTGTGACTAATTTTATATTCAAATGATGACTACACTCATTCAATCCTGACATGCATTAAAATGTGCCATAGGAAATTAATTACAGTATGCTAATGAATCTCCCAAAAAATGAATGCATTAATCTACTTAACAGCAATTTATTTGACAGCCCTAATTTCTAGTGATAGCAGGAATAGTACCTAAAAAAAGTATACAAAATTACATTTTTATATAGCATCTTTCACAGCCAAAGCACTTGCAATAGGAACTGTTAAAACAAAAAAGGGCACTGGTTAAAACAGTCTAAAAAAATATATGTAAAAACCTTGCAAAACTGAGGTCATGCTTTGTTATATGACAACTTAATAAATAGGTATTAGGTCAACACATTCCAGAGCCTTGGAAAATACAACTTTTTCAAGATTGATATTCCTGTGTTTTATGTTGTTGTAGACATGACCCCCTGCATGTCCCCCCTGCCCCATGAAGAACCCCTTTTGGAGAAACCAGGACTGTGCCAGATTGAGGAGGAGACTGAAGGAAGTGGATTGAAGGCACTTCTTGGTAAGACAGTTAATCAAAATAGACAGTTAGTAATTAAGTAGATATCTATTACACTTGTAACAAAGCAGGCCGGTTTAATAACGTATGGCATCACCATAAGATTAATTGTTGTCATCCTGTGGATTATAATAGTTGAGGATTCTTGAGGGTTATTGTTTCTTGATTAGATCTTATTTTTATTTGTGGAGATTGCTTTATACAAGGTTCATACAGGTCATGGAATTTCTGGAAAGTCGGGAAAATAACATGTCTTCCAAACCTTGAAAGTCAGGGAATTTTCATGAATTCTAGTTCTGGTCATGGAATGTCACGGAAAATCAAATAGGGGCCTAGCGTGCTACAGAATTTACATGCAGTATAGTTATAATGGGCTTCGGATTCAAACGGTGTCTTTATGCCTTTTGATCTTGAAGTCTGTTATTTCACACTATTAATGTTATGTGACTTTTCCCAGCATACAGTAGTTAGAATGAAGTCAAAATATCTAACATTAATTGGTTTCAGTCTTCAAAACAGTTTGTTGACAATTAAAAAAAAAAAAAAAAAAAAAAAAATCGGTGTGCATTATCAGCATCGCACAAGAACTGTTAAGCACTATACAACTGAAGGAGACGTTAACATTAGCGCAGTCACTACAGTGATAGAAAGGGGGTGATTGAACCATCTAAATGTTTAAGATGTGGTTTTTTTTGTTTGTTTTAACATAATTTTAATATTTTATTTAGTTGTATAATGTGTAATATTTTCATATTTAGTTTGTTTCTTCATATTTGGTGTTGCTTGTTTTTTCCCCCTAAACATGTCTAAGCTGTAAAAAGAGATACTGTGTAGGATATGACTATTCCAATTATCACGAAAAATAAGATTTTAAATAGATTGGGTGACTCGTTTTTCTAAAAAAAATAAAAATGCCATATATAACCGATAATGCCCAAATTTTGCTGAGACTGAAACTGGTTAAAAATAAACACCCGAATCCCTTGTTATAATGAGCTCAAAAGCATGTTAATAATAATTGCCATATAACATTTCAAAACAAATTCATAATGTTGCAGCCAGTTTCATCCTGGATGGAACATGAAACATGAAATATATTAAACAAATCAAAACAATGTTGATGTTTATAGTAGCAACTACTCCTAATTCAAACTAATATTATGCTTGGTTACTGTAAGGTTTCAAATAAATCTCATTTAAAACACACTGTAAAATTCCAGATTGGTATATGAATTTGTTCTGTGTGGTGAAGTATTACTGGATGTAATATTTGTTGTAAATGAATTAATAAGCAGTAGGCAAAGGGTTTAACTATCTGTAGGTTCAACATGTTTCAAATCAGAATTGTAAGGTAAAGCTACAAGAAACCAAGTCAAGTAGACAAATATGCACTCAGTATATACTGTAGAGGCACAAGCCTAAAAGGTCTTCTTGACTTAGTTTCTTATAGTTTTACCACTTTAAAAGGTTGGGCACCACCTGACTTCATTTTCTTGTAATGGGCCTGATGTTTACAGATGTTACACTGGGGAAGAAAAATACAGAGAGCCCTCCTGTTGTGGAGGATGGGGAGGAGGACATCAGCGGGACCCAGTTTGTTTGCGAGACAGTAATTCGCTCCCTTACGTTAGAAGAGGCACCTGATCACAAACCACCGAGATGGAGCAAACCTGGATCTCCAAAGAGTGAGTGGAGAACCTTAGTTACATCTCGCCTTCCCAATTTAGTTTGTGAATGTGTTCCCTGTGTTCAATAGGTGAATCCCACTTAGGCAATTGTTGATAATTGATCTCATAACCTAATAGTCACATACTATGAAATTGTTATACAGTCACAGTAGTGTTCAATGGAACTACGTCTGTGTTTACAACACTGCCCCAGGATGCAGGCACAGAGCCAGCAGACAGATGTGTACGCTCCATAGAGTACAATGCAGCAGTCCTACTGGAGGTAGTGTTATATTAAATTTTTATGTAGTATTAGAAACAATTATTTGGTTTTACAGTTTTTTATGTACATATACCTGTTTACATGTGTTTCTTTTGAAATGCATAATTTGATTGTTTGTGAAAATAAAGTTTATTGCAATTTGGCTATGATGATACAAGTGTGAAGGATGTGTATTTTAGTTTGACATCTGAAAAGGAACAGATACAGTTGATGGTATTTTGAATCAAGTTTTCTGTATTTCCAACAGCCTCTTTGCAGGGAGAGCAGAATGTATTTTTTTCAAATGACAGAAATGAAACCAGTGGAAAAACAAGCCTGCTGTCTACAGATGTGGAAAGAAAGAAACCTAACGAGCAGACACAGCCAGGTATGTGAAGCTAAATTCAAGATTCTGGTTTTTGAGCCACAAACCGTAACGTGCTTAATATCCTGTTTTAAATGTTCACTGTCATTTTTCTATTTTTTTTGCTTAGACCATAATTTGCCTTACTAAGTATCTGTGGCAGTGTGCCCCGCCCGTGAGTGTGTTGCATGTGGTGTGTTAATGTTGATGTGTAGGTGTTGGTGCACGGGATATAAGTGCATCTGTGTAGCACGAGTGATTTAAAATATATAGTTGTATTTGGGCATGGAGATTGCACTATTAATTCATGTGCATTTAAAGTATTTTAATAGTATGTGATCACAGGATTGCACAAATTAGTTAACGTGCCGTTTTATTTGTCCTGTCTGTTTCGGCCAACGTGCCATTTTCTTTTACAAAGTGTTTTTGTCAGTTTTAAACTTTTTATTTGCA